>NW_009919022.1:16769-37446 GCF_000696875.1 Nestor notabilis
CAGAGAGGCATGTGCAGGGATAATTGAGGGAACAGTGTGGATAGAAAAGGGAATGAAAAATGTAAACCACATGATTGAACCACTCTCTTACAACTGTACACACTGTAGCTACTTTTGTAAAATTGCTTCCTTACATGGTGACTCATTACTTTGCAGCTGCTGCAATGGCCACAGAGATATAATGCAATTCTGGGGGGCTGGGAAAGATACAGCAAACAGCCACAAAGAGAAGAGGGAAGTGTTTAAATGCTGTTCAGATTTGTTCTGCATTATGAAAGACTTAGTGAACCCCTTTGTTCAAGAGGGAAGGGTGGAAGAAACAAGTAGCAGCCTAGTAACAGAGCTGATACCAAGCTAGGGCTGTTTCACTACGCCTCTCAAAGGTCTGAAAATTATCTGTAAAGTTGCTTTTGTAACACCCCTTCAGAAAGGGCAAAACTGAGATACTCTCTATCCGTCTTACAAGAGGAAAGACGACTTTTGCTTCAGATGGTAATCCACCACCAAAGCAGACAATTCTGATGTTTTTTGCTCAGCACTGAAACCCAGCAGCTGGCAGCTCAACAACTGCCCTCATGGCACATCCTATTATGCAATGTCATGTCCAGGTCATTTGGTCCTATATGGAGCAACTGACCTGGAGAACCCATGAGCACCACTAAGCTTTGCTCATGTGGGTTAAAAAACCCACAAGGCCCTGAAAGATTCTCTCCATTTTCAGGTTTTCATTAATTTGACTTCGGAGTTACACTGAAAAAATCCACTTTCAGTTCTTTGTGTCCAGATATGATGGTGTGAGCATGCTTCATACCTATTTGGATCCAGGATTTTGGAGAAAATCAAAGAAAAACATACTCTTATTTTGTTTGCTATGGCTCATCCACTAGAGCAGAAGTACCAAATATGACCTAGAAATTCAGCACCACTAGGAATTCAGGGGACCTCTGACTTCTCTCTTTCTAAGCCTAACTGATAAAATGACTGCTCTGTACCTGGATCTCCTCAATGGTGTGAACAATGAACGTGTCCTGCAGGTCCTCCATGGCCCCTTCCATCCAGTTATTGAAAGGGGCAGCTCGTTTGGCATATTCAAGGTACAACTGGTCAATTGTTTCCAGTAGCTTCTCTGTCCTCTGGGCATGCACAAGAAAAAAGAAATAAAAGCAGGAAAGATGGTTAGAGAATGACCACATAGATATGTGAGTTGTGTGAGCTGCTCCTTCCTTGCAGACCTCCTTCGTGCTCCCAGGTCAGTGCTACAGTACAAGTCTCTCTGCTGTTAAGAGATTACACACAGGAGGGATTTCTTCCTTTGAAGGAAAAATCTGAGGTCCTTTGAAATAAAACAAAAGGACAGTCTGTTCAAGCAGAATAAAATCACAAAACACAAAAGTAGAAATAAATCGATAGCCCAAGGAAACAAATGGCAGCATAATTGGGCTGGAAAGGGAAAAGAAGGCTAAATATGCTGAAATGTTGCCCGCGTTTACAGTCCAGGATGTTTTAGGAGTGCACAAATGAACTGAAATCAGTTGCTTGTGCCCCCTGCAGCTTGCTTCCCAGAAAGGACCTACCCATATAATCCCAAAGTTCCAACTTGTAACATGTCTCACCTCCAAGGCTTCTCTACGTTTCTGGGTTAGGGCACCCAGATTATCCCACTGATCACAGATCTTCTGGCACCTGGCATTGACACTGGGAGAATCATAATAGTCCAGCTCACTATAAGGGGCAGGGGAAAAAAGGACAAAAGGTCAAATAAAGAACTTTTGGAGAAGACAGAGAAACCCATTAGAAATCTTTGTCAGCCTTGAGGACAGGCTTAAACAAAAGAGCTCATGGTCTCTGCAAGTAAAACGAGCCAGGAAGGCAGCAGTATCTAGTTTTGGAGACACTGTATGTTATGGTACATCAAACAGCACAGAACAGGAAGAAAAACAACCACCACCCAAGGCCTCAACAAACACTGGTGCTGGCTGCCTGATGGGAATAACTTGGCACTGGGGGAAGGGAGTACAGACTAGCTCAAGCTGTGAATAAGCAGATTATGAGCAAAGCAATATGCCCCTGTACTCTGCTTAAGAACATCATACAAGCTAACTACCTGCACCTTGTACATCAGAATGGGCAACAAAGATTTTATTATGAATGCAAAGAGATTGCTTAAGATCATTCAGAGGGTTGTATAGTACAGGCAGCAAGGGAATAACTAAATTACACAAGCCATTCATTTATTGAGGACAATCCAGAATTGGTGTAGGTTTCTCTCCTATACACCTGACAGGAAGTGCTTTGCTGAGATGTCTACAGGCTGGCACTCATGGAAGGCAGGCTGGTAAGAGTATGGCTGGGGAAAAGAGAGCACAGGGGTAAGATGATGCTTGTGGTCTTGCATGGTTTTGTTTTGTGGTCTTAGTTCTGCACATGGTGAAAGAGGGAGAAACCTGCAGGCAGAGGGAGACCAGCCAAGCTGGGATGTGTCAGCATCAAAAGAGAAAGCAGAATTATTCAGTGAGCTGCTGAGTGACCACGGGCCATCTGATGAGCATTTCTCTACGCAGTAATGCAGGTTTAAACAGTTTCCTCTTGCCTTCCCCAGCCCTGTTTCTTCTCACTATTGTATTGCCCTCCTGAGGCGTGTGGGCACAACTGTTGGTGGAGTGGTAAACTAGTCAGGAAACTGATTTGGGCTAAAAATAACTTCTTTGCTGGGTTTTTAATCCAGATCAGTTCCTTGATCTACTTTGCTGCAGAGCCAGCACTGCAGTAAAAGAACTGCTTCTGAAAGCCTGGCTTGTAATGCACCCATGCTGGACTACTACTGCTGGGAGGAGAACATGATGTGCCCCCACAAACGTCTGGCATGGGCAGCTGCAGTGGTTTCCTCCAGACCCTCTCCATCTCTTTGGCAGTGTATCGCTGGGGGAAAAGAGCTTAGCCATGTTTTTTCAGTGCATGGCTTCTTTGCTGAGATGGAAGATGGCTTTTGGAAGGATGGCAGAGCTTGCTGTTCTCACACTTTGGAAGAAATCACCTCTCCCCCAGCTTAGGGCCCAGCCTTCCCTGTTGTTCTTAGAGCTGCAGCTACTCTGGCTGGCATGTAGCATGTGCTTTGGAAGTGGCAGGTCAGCTAATGCTTGCTGACTAGCCAGCCTTGGTTTTAATCTTACTGACATGGAGGATTGCCTTGAACCCTCCTCCTGTTCCAAGGTCAATCCTGCAGTGGACAAGGGAGCAATTCTGTAAATCTGTGTTGTTAAAGGAGATAAGGATCTCGATCCAATAATCCTGACTTTTTAGAGGAAAACAGTCCTTCAGACAAGAGTTCTGACCTTGGCCCAGACACTAACTTGAGATAGGACAGCATGATATATAAATATTTTAAAAAAATAGGAATCACAGTCAAAGCCAAGTTGTTCAGGCTGCTTTTGCCAAGAAACATGCAGGGTTTCAGAATCTCTCTCCCTGTGCTGCAGAGGCCAGCTCTTTACCTGCCTGCTACCCCTAGCCATCAACCTCTGGCCCTGATGAAACACCATTTTTCCTGGTAACCTGCATCACTCCTCACTCCAGGAAAAGGAGTGGAGGTGAAGGTTTCCAAGCTGAGGAGAAGCAGAGGTAACTGCTGTGAGGATGCCCTGGAGCAAGTGCCGACCAGAGTGCACATGGTGCAGTATCCCTGGGGCAAAGGCAGCAGAGGCCGCGATGGGTTTGAGCATCAGCAGATATTTTCCTGCTAGAATAAGAACTTTTTTGGATAAAAGAGAACAAACTGAGAACCTGCTATCCTCTGCTATTTCCTTCTGTTCCTGGAAAAGTATGACAGTGCTATAACTCTGAAACCTAACAGGCGCCAGTGGCAGGTCAGACTCTTCAGAAAAGGGTTCACAGCAACATAACAAGCTGGGAGAGGATGGAAACTTGGCTTGCGAACGTAATTCTGCCGCCCCCTCATCAGCACCCACAACTCATCCATTTTCTGGCCTGCTCTTCTGGTGCATCCGGATACTGGAGAGCCGTATCCTAGATACTGTTTGGAAACACTGCGACTTCCCAACATTTTTGTATGGGGATGGATTTATGGCTCTCCAGAGGGCAGAGGGCAAAGCTGATTAAGCCTCCCTGGCCCCAAGGATGGGACGTGCGCTGGGGTGCCGTACTTGAGCTCTTGTGCAATAGCAGCAATCTGTTCCACGCGGTCCTGGTGTGCGGCCAAGTCGCTCTCAAAGGCCTCGTGTTTCTTCAGCAGGGCCTTTATCTCCGAGAGGGTAGCAGTTTCATAATCCTTCTGCTGCAGCATTGCCTCCTTACCTGTGGAGGGAGCCAAAGGACAGGAGAATGAAGAACAGGCTCCAATCCCCTAAAGCCAGCTCCCAGCCACCGAGCCAGCGCCAGGAGCCCTCAAAAGGACATCTGCCTCACTCCACACACCCTGCCCAAGGCTTGCCCTCACGTGTGCCTAGAGATGCACAATCCTCACTTTAAAACCACGGAGTGCGAGTTTGCCATTTACAACAGAGAAGGGCACTAGTGCAGCTCATGCCATCGCTGTCAGTTTATACTGGTCGTTGTCTCATAGCCCTGTGTGTGCAAATTGGGCTATGCTGGTCCTGTAAAGGCCAACCGTAGCATTTACTGTACATTAACTCTTCCTATATAACTCTCTTCTACTCGCAGTTCTCACTTTGTCACAGTTAGCAAATGCCGATGTGGCTGCATTGTGTAGAGGCACAGAGATCAAGCTGATTTTCATACATTATTTTCTAATAAAATAAGAAATAAACCAAGACTTCTTAAGAGGAAAATCTCATGCATGATCCATCTCTTCCTGCCTACATAAGGTACAGCACTACGTCAAGCAAAAAGCAGCATGTAGGTTGGCATTACCATCTGTCCAGGACTCATGAATGGATGCTTTCTGCCGGAACTTCTCTGCCAGGTGATCCAGCCTCTCTAGTCTCCGGATCTCATTCAACAGCCACTCCTCATAGCCCTTCTCAGCCTGCTCTAGGCCACCCCAGGCATTGTTTATATCCTAGAGACAGGAGCATGAGAAGAAAGGCAGGTTAGAAGATGTGGGGGAAGGTGTTCATCAGCATTAGCCTCAGTGAGCTACATGGCACCAGTTGGTTGGAGGGAGTCAGTGTGGGCTTTTCATCTCATGGTGTTGTGCGGACAGGCCACGAAGACAAAGGCCAACTTAAGACAGACAGGACTAGCAGTGTCAGAACCTGTCTGCACGAAAGTCCCTCTCTACGGACATGTGAAACTTTAATAAAACCCAACTATTTATGAATCAGAAAGAATGAAAGACACCCAGGCATCTCCTCATAGAGGCACGAGGCTTGTGAAGGGCCTCAGAGTCTGGTTTAGATACAGGGAAGCAATGATTACTCAATCATCTCTTATTCTTCAGAGTTCCTATTGTAAAGTAGCTCACTCTGAAGGTGGGCATCTTCTGCCCATCCAAAGGCAGAAAAGGACTCCCATTTTTAAGCACGACTGTGATAAATGAGTGGTTACCCCCACTCACCGAGACCATTTTCCCTTCTGAAGGCATGAAGGCTGGCCTGTTGCTGAGCCGCAGCTTGGTCTGCAAGGTGTTGAAGTTGATCTCAAGTTGGCACTTCTCTTGGACCTTGGGGGGCTTGTGCAGGCGGCGGTAGTCCCGGAAGTCCTCCAGTTTCTGCTGCATGGCTTGCATGGTGTTCTCTGGGGCCCGGTTCTCCAGCCAGGGGATGGTGCGACGGATCCACTCCAGCAGCTGAAAAGAGCAGAAACAAGAAGCCTTGAACTGAAAATTGTATTTAAACCACAGGTGTTGCTTTGATCTCATTAGGGACCATTTACTTTTATGTTTGCTGTCAGAAAGATTCTGCCACCAGCAGGGCTTGTAAAGAAAAGTTTGCCAGCTTTTTTAATGAGCAGCTCATTCCCCACCACACTAAACAGTACTGCTTGTTGCAGCACTGACAACCCAACATGCTTAAGGCATATCTTTTGAACAGTCAGGACCAAACTATGTCCTTGGCTTACACTAAAGCCTTAGAGTTTTGCTGGACTGTTAAATAACTGAAGGATGCTGTAAGTCACATCTGCAGAAGAGTCTGACAGGAGAAATCAAGTTCTTGCCTCCAGTTACGCTTTTCGCACTCTAGCTTCCTTGAAATCAGTGTTGCTCTTTGAATAGCCCTCCTTAGCAAACCTACATGGCAAAATGCTAATGCAATGAGCAGTTGATAGTGTGAATGGAGTAATGTCCTATGCTTTTCAGGCTCACGGGCTATGTTTGCCTTTCTATTCTCCATCTTCTTCTCCCTACTTATTTTCCATAAACACAGTCCACAGATGGTCACTTCTGTAGCTCCACACCTGTCAGTCTGTCAGCCTTCTTTCTCAGTTAACCAAAGTAGCCTCCAGCTTGTAACTTACACACATTCTGTCCTACTATCAGCAAATACATATTTCTTTCCTCAATTACCTCTAACTTCCATTCTCTCCAACCCAGTTTCTGACTTCTGCAGCGTATAAGTGTACAATTTGCATGAAAGATGTTATGAAGTTTTATAGTCCCGAGGAATGCACATTAAACCAGCTTGACTTTTTTCTTTAATTTTAGCATTTCTGTGGCTGCTCTTAATAAAATGAGAATCTCAAAGCTGCTCAATGGGAGCTTTCCACTTTAAAGTAGATTGCCCTTGCCTTTATGGTAAGTTCAATCTTTATTTTTTCTCAAGCTAGAAGAGGAGAAAAATAATTTTCCAGGGAAACACCAGCCAGTAGCATTCCCCAGGATCAGTTATCAGGGTTAAATGAAATTTCTTTCCATACAGCACCACCCAGAAACCAACACCTACATCACTGGCCAGTTTTTCATAGTCTTCCATGAGCTGTTCATTTTCTTGATTGACCGCCAGCACCTTGCAGATACGATTTGCTGCCGTCTCCGCCTGATGAAGAGAAATAAAACAGAAGAAGGAAAAAGTGTAAAAACAATAAAATAAAATAAACCAAAGCTTGTGGTTCAGCTTCCTGCTGCATACCTGTGGGTAAAGCCTCCTACACTTGGCTCTAGCAACCTGTTCACGCTTCAAAACATCTGTCCTGACCACTTTGCTTTCCAGCTGACCTTTTACAATGATTTATCTTTCCCTTCTCAGGTGAATAAATTCCTTCAGAGATTCTCAGCTCCACTGAGCCCACCCTGTGTGTTGTGGAACAACCATATTTCTATGCCTTTTCTGAAGCTGCTTCTAGGAAAAAGCCTACCAGAAGGACCCTGGCTGCCTCTTTACAAAGATAGGGGGGTTCTGCCATCCTCTCCACTCCCCTCAGCAGCATTCAGAGCTTCAACACCAGTAACAGAGTGGTGTCAGGCTGATGAGACTTTCTACATGTTTTTACCCCACAAAAGAACTACCTAAACAGACTTAATCTGTAGCCTGGACTTTGGAAATGTCATAATTTTGACGGAAGATAAAGCGGCAGATGCTTCTCTTAACCTTAAATTTTGCCCAGCTTGTCTTCCAGCTTTCCCTGTATTTCTGGCACTCATTACAGGGCTACCTCCTCCAACATCTTGCTGCATGACACCTACCACATATTCAGGGTCTCACGATTCAGCTGAGAAGAGGATTTTCTTTTCCCCTTTCTGTGTAATCTTTCTGCTTACACTTCCAAAACAAGTCTCACCAAAAAAGAGCCTGTTGTTACTATTTAGTTGTTTGGGGTTTTTTTTTTCTTTCAGTTGTGGAACCTACACCTTGTTCTCTGCAGGGAGCTGAACATGTTAAAACATTAATTTGGAACAAAGTAAGGATCAGAAAAATCCCAGCTATGAACTCAGGAGTAGACATTCTGCCCTCGAGTGCAATTAATGTGTTTGGCATGGGGAACATACAGCAGGCTGACCTTTGCACAGCATATACCTATGGATATCAGCTCCTTTTATCATTACCATGGTGGATGCCATGCCACAAAGCCTCAAAGGATGTGCCCTGTAATGGGTGTCAGGGGATTGCTCAGCAGCCTCCTACCACGGTACAGCTATGACCCTCGTGGCTGCGGAAGGTGCTAGTGCTACCCACAGGACTCCTATGGAGTAGTCCTCCTTACACATGCTAAGTGGAAATGAAGAGGAGAGGGGACATGCCAACACTACAACAGACCAATTGTGAATGTTGTGTCCTGCCTTTAAAATACATGTGGGAGTGAGGCCAGAAGAAGTTTTGCTGAGTTTATAGCTGGCGAGTTTCAACCTTTTTCTATTTTTAAAAGGCCTTTCATTATATGCTTATTCAATCTCCAAGGCCATTTGAGAAAAATCCACTAATTTTTGCAGCTGATGCAAGGCAGCAAGAATAGCAATAAAGTCATAAGCTATACAGGGATGTATGGATTGCTAAGGTCCCAGGGGGTCTGGCAATCTTGTTCTTTTGTAAGAAGCTGTAGGAACATATATTCAGTCATCTGTCCCTTCACTAAAGCAGGCCAGCTAGCAGATACACAGGTACTGCCTTTAAAACACTTCTGGGGGACCTGTACAGGAGAAAGAGTAATTTCACTTAAAAAAATCTGCAAACAGTGCTTACATTTAAGAAAGCTTGTACTTTGATCTGCTCTTAACCACAGTTTGTACTTTAATGGAGTGCTTTTTGATATCTAGAGAAAATCTTATAGGCATGGGACCAAATAGTATGTCAAAAAGACATTGCCAGAACCCCACCATAATGTGTTTAGTGACTGGAGAAAACTGTTGGTGCCAAATGTTTATTTCAGTCATCCCAGGAGAGGAGCTCCCTGCACACTCTTAACTTTCTTCTTTTTACACCCCAGGAGCTTGCTGCAGCAGCAGCCAGCTGTGCAGGAGGGACCCCATTTCACGGAGGCATATTTACATGTATCCGACAACAGATTTCCTCCAGCTGCCCAAGTTTTTAAATATGTGTGTGTATATATGTGTGTTGAACATCTGTCCAAACACAAAAGCCCTCTGAATGTCAGCATTACGACATTATTTGTATTAACCTAACGGCTGAAGTGTAGAGGCTTTCTCTCCCCTACCAGCGCTTGCTTCCCAACGGTTCTTGTCTACTTCTGACTGCTCTATGCAAGTGTTCTGCTGCTTCACCAGCAGGAAAAGCTTTGTGACCACTATCATCATTAATGTCATGAGCAACGTGTTACACTGACTTCCTCTGAGGAAGGTAGGACAAAAGGATCCACATGGTTTCAGGTAAGTTCCACAAATACCTCCTCTACACTGCTGCTAATGAGCTGATCTGTGGTGATGGCAACTTCAGTGAAACACTTTCAGTTAAAAGAAGAGTAGCACTCTTAAGATGTTTACATGAGGCCAAGGCAGCTCCCCCACGCCTTCATTAGTGGAGTGGAAAAATTCTTTCTGGCTTCCCCCCCTTGCTAAAGGCAACAATGCATTTAGGATGCTCATGCTGGCCCCAAACAAGCCAGGCTGCCCACAAGGCATGGAGATCACTGAGAAGATGCACCATCCTGGGGCTTGGAAGCTGCATACCTGTATTCTCAGCGAACCTGTGTGAGCTGATCAGCTTCAGTGCAGCATTATGCTGACAGATTATATGACTTGCACTAAGAGACTGAGGGGAGGGCAAGCCCAGGGCATTCTGCTCACTACCACAGTGCTCTGTGATATGCATGTGCTGTTTGGTGTACTCAAAATGGAAAGCTGAATAGCCAAAGTAGTGGTGATTTCTCTGCCTTTTGTCTTTTCTGTACTTCTCAACCCTGACTTGGACTGCTTAGGTTGGAAATGGAGTTAGCTGTCTCTCTAGCTTATGGATCCAGGTCTCTTTGATGGGAAGGATCATACAGGAAGGCATTCCCACAGTGTGCTGCATAGGAAGATGCCAGCCTGTTGTTGTTCTCTAGCCTCAGAAGGCTATACTCCAGAATACTGTATGCCAAACACAATCTCTTAATAAAATGGTAAAACATTAGTTAGAAATTTTCAACCCAGAAATCAAAGTTTACAAAATATCAAGCCAACCAGTAGTTGCATGCATTTAGTGTGAAAGTCAGAAGCGGTTAGAAAACAAGCAAACCAACCAAAGCAAGAATACCTACAAATATATATATAAAAATGGCATAAAGAAAAAGCAGCGATCTACACACACGTCAGGCTGGGGACCCTGTACCTTCAAAGGCTCAGTTTAAGAGAGTGAAAGAAGCAGAAAGCGGCTCATGGGACTTCCCCTTCAGGACTGGTGGCAGTAATGAAAAATCTGAATGAAAAATGGAGCGATATCAGAGTAAGTCACCTAACTGTGCACGAGGAAGCAACACATTACAGTCTGACTGGGGCTTGTACTCCGTAATCACTGCGTTTGCCCAGGTGTTTGAGTCTGTGTCACTCAGTAGCTGGCTAACATATGGCCAGGGCAGCTCCAAAAAGGAGCTGTGCCCCTCCTACCAGGGCACAGTTGAGTTGCTGACCCATCAGGACTGCTGAAAAATTAATAAACTATTAAATCTTTAATCTTCCCTGTAAGCCAGTTAGACTACATGGGATTGAAGCTTTAATAACAAAGCAGCTCCATCTCTAGGTCTTGCCCCAGCTACTTAGCTCAGGTCCTGAGGCAGTAAAAGGTTGTTTTCAGTTATCCCAGGAAACCTAGCATCCACCTAAACTGCTGATGAGAGTGTGACCTGCTAAGCAGGTTTCCAAACTGTGGAATGGGCGCAGAGAGAAGAGGAAGGGATTGGCAAAGGTTGTTCCTGCAGCAGGCCACAACCCTCCTTATATTGTAGTTTTTACTCAATCTGGAGTTCTTCAGGTTAAGCAGACAGCATGGAGCAGTCCCTCCGGGGCACCTGGCAAACAGCAGACCTTATCACTGGGCTGGCATGAGTTCTGAGACTACAGTCTTCCTGAGCAAGTATCAGCTGGCTGGAGCTTGCAGCCTGGTCTTAAGGGTTTGAAACTATTCACAGAGCAGGATCCTAGTGGAAAAGTCATGACTACACAAATGATGCCAAACGGGCAAGTCTACTGCACTGCTGTGGGACACGTTCCCAGTTCCTTGGAAACAAGACAGTATCATGTAATTTATATGGAACAGGGCAGAGAACAAAAAGCTTGAACTAAGGAGCTGCTCCCTGGAACCTCCTGCCTACGTTTGCCCTCTGAAAGCCAGCATCAGCATGGTATCTTCTTCGAGGCTGCGACCGTCAGCACTGTTTTGTACAAGAGATGGACTCTTCCTAGAGTCAAGCTAGCCCTCAAGATGGGCAATACATGGACTGTCTCTCAAATAGAAAAGGCCTAGTGAGAAAAAGAAGTTGTAGCTGGGGGAACAGGGAGATTTTACTTCTGTTCATAACTTGAATGAAGTCTTAAACTTTGGATTTTATTGTTCCAAAGCCTACAATCTGAAATTAGCAATGATCTTACGAAAAGGCTGCAGCCCAGCCAGGCTGTGGCATGGGAGGAAAAGATGAACCTCTGGATTGCAGGGTAATTGCTGTTTTGGAGGAAGTTTGCCCAAAGATGAACTGTGACTGTTTGGTTCCTCTGAGGACAAATGTACTGATGCCAGGCAAAGAGACTTTGGAGTCAAGAGGAAGCAGAGGAAGGACTGAAGTTATGGAAATGGGCTAAGCAGAGGAAAGAGAAATAAAACATATACGGGGCTTAGGAAACAGAAGGGAATGACTAGGGAGAAGCAAGGAATGGAGAAGTGTGTGAATTTGGGAAAGCTCAAGGCCTGGCAGGAATAGATCTGGTGGCTGGAGCACGAAAGTGCTGTGTAACCAGCTCACGGATGATTCAGCCTAGGAAAAGACCACTGCCCTAGTGGGGGCTGAGTGTGGAAGGCAGGGTGGCAGCTCGAGGAGGACAGGCTGATTTCCTGGAGTAGGCTGATCTGACTGTGTTACTACTGGAGGTGCACTGCCTGGTGAGGATGGCCCACTAGTCACTGAAAAAGGGTACTGACTGTCAGTGCAGATATTCGTTCATCTTTTGATGCCAGCTTTACCAGATGTTTTCTCCACTGCTGCGGTGTGAAACTGGAAGGAAGGAGCAGCTCAAGTCTGTCAGAAGGACATTTACATCACTTCTCTGGCAAGACTACAGATGGCACATCCAAGCACGTTGCTAGATGCACTGGGCTTCCCTGAAAATGCCCTGGGGCAGATGGGGGCTCTGGTCCATTCCTCGGTGGAGAGGAGTGGTGGGCAGGGCAGGGAGAGGGGAGGGAGTTGTTAGTGGTAAAGTCTCACCTTCTGCGCCCCTGAGAAGGCGTGGTAGTAACATGAGACATAGGTCATTATGGCCTTCTCATCCGGCCTTAGCGTGCCTATAATATCTGTGCAGAGAAGGAAAAGAGGTTGAAAGGATAAAGTAAGAAGCAGCACATAGGATAAAACAAAACAATCATGGGTGGCGTGAGAGAGGGGGAGAAAACTTCCCATCATGCATTGCAGGACAGGCCAAACAGATTTCCATGCGGAGAGCTGGGAATTCGGATCAGAAGGTGGCTAGCAGCGTTGGCTTGTGGCTCAAAGCGGCACCCCTCCTGCCCACCCCCCAGCCCGGACTCTACCTGCACAGCTGCGCTCCAGGGGCCTGGCCCAAGGATGCAAATGGGCTGTTTGGAGGTTTGAACGCCTGTGCTCAAGGCCTTTCTGTACGTCAAGGAGCCAGAGATCAGAGCCTTCCTACGCAGCGTGCTTCCTACACAGTATCTGCTCTGCTGCAACACGCACTGCCTGTTCCTACAGCACTGGAGTACAGGCGGCTGCTTGGGTTTGGCAAGAGATGTTTACAATGTTTTCCTTATATGACTCCATTACCAACTGGAAAATGGCTAAGCCAGACACAGCAAGGACCCAACTGCCTGATTTCCAGCATGGTGAGTGAGAAAAAGAGGAAAAAACCCAAATGAACAAAACCAGGTATCTCAGTCATGATAAGCAATGCACTGTTTGCAAAATCATCATGGATGTACTTGTTAGACACGCTTTGTAAGCCCCAGGTGACTGGGTCTGAATTTGTGGCTCAACTTGAGAAAGCAGCAGGTTCAAGCCTTGGAGCAAGGGTGCGGGAACCTGCAGCATATGTAAGGTAAAAGATAAAGCTTTGGGTATTCACTGAACCCTTTATAAAACCACTAAGCCAGCTCTGCTTCTCTATCTTTGAAAAAGAATAGGTATCAGCATTGTTTCCAGTGGGGGAAGACTGCAGTGTCCTGCTGAGCAGAGCATCTATGTGATGGTCTCCACCTTTGTGAGACCAAGCATCCTAGCTCAGACTTCCCACGAACCCAAGGGTGCAGGTCCTCAGCTGTCAGGGCGGCAGCTTGGAAGGCAAATGGAGAAGGCAGAGCTCCCTACTGCCTCAGATCTGTGTGTGTGCCAAGGTGCTGGCATACGTAAGTGCCACGGGAAGTACCACTGACTATAGGGACTCCTGGCTCCCTTGCCCCATGTATTATGTCTGGGGCACCACTTTGAACCAACAGCCAACTCTACCAAGAACATAATAATAAAGATGCCCGTAGCTAGAGAGGAGAGAGAGAAAGAAAAAAAGGTTTGGACATTAGCAACGGCACCAGGTGTGCTCTGTGGAGGGAGCTTGGGATCCTGCGATACCTTCTGGGCTCCTGAGAAGGCGTGGTAGAAGCTAGAAACATAGGTCATGATGGCTTTCTCGTCAGGACGGGCAGTTCCAACAATGTCTGTCAAAAAAAACCTCACGTTAAGAGCATGATCAATTGATGGGAGGGAAGCAAAGGAGAGAGAGGGAGAACCACGACTGTCCAGGAGGCCTGCTTAGGTATATGCTTGTCACAGCAATTCCACAGGGCTTCCCAGCATTCCCCAGAAGATGTGTCTCTCTCAGAAGCCAGGATCACCCTCCTGGTTCCCTCCCTCATGATAAAATTGCTTCCATGGGCTGGCCAGGCTAATGCAGCCATATGTCAGCATGTCTCATGTCACAGCACTTCCCCATCCTGAGAACATTACTGGGAATGGTGGGTTGAATCAATCCATACTGGCAGCAGGTTGACATGGCTTTTATAGATGTATTATACTGCAATTCCTCCATGCAATTCTTCAGGGAAGATCCTTTCTCCCTTCCTTTCCATGTCCCCATCCTCCATTTCAACACAATGATGGCTTGAATTTCAAAAGGCCCTTTCATTAGTTTCAGGGGAAACTCAACACCTCCTGAGATCAGAATTAATGGTGTGGTGGAATGCGCATTAGCTCCACTCCATGAGGGAGGAGAATGATCAGGAAAAAGCAATGGGAGCATCTGCAAGGGGCTCTCTTCATCACTGCTAGCTTTGCTGAGATCTGAAGCTAGATGCACTTATTTTGGAGGTGGCTTTATTTTCTACAGAATTCCAGGAAGCACTTGAATCTGCCCCAGAAACCTCATGATTTTTTGTTACCTCAACATGATGAATGCAGGGAAAGTAAGATTCATCCGTGGGGATGGGAAATATTACCTAGGAACATGAACATCCTAGTTACCCCAAAGCAGGTTCACTGGTTTCAGCTGTCCTATCTCCACCTTTCCCTCTTGTTCCCCTCACTTCCTCATTTAACAAAAGCTTTTAAGTGCTTCTGTTGTCCAAACCAAGCCTGAAATACATCTTCTACCATTGAAACCAGCTGGCTTCAGGCAAACAGCCAACAACCAGTGAACTATTTCTGGCTGTTGTTTGTACTCCAGAGTTACAGTCTTCAAAGGCTATTGCCAAGCTGGTCCTGACAAGGCTCTGAAAAGTAATCCTTGCTGTCCCAGTGGCCTCAGAGAAGCAGTCACAGTCAGTAGTGAAAGCAGCTTTGAACAACATGGATCTCTGCCTTGGACTCCAGACTCAGAGAGGGATCTTCATGCCCAACACTTCTGAGCAGTCAAGAAGCAGCAGTTTATATTACTATCATGCCCCCAGAAGGAAGATTGCAGCAATGTCAGAAAAAGCCCAGGAATAAATAATTCTGGAGCAAAAGGAACACAGTCCTACACCATATTTTAACTCAGTATTAAGCCTGATTCTTGAAAGGGAACACTTCAGTCAGCAGTGGACATAGCCAGATGTTACTCATCTCTGCCTAGTGTTTCAACCCCAGGTTAAGATCTCCACACCAGACCCAGAAGGCTGAGTGGCACAGAAGGAAGAGGGAATTCGAACATGTGATTCATTATTCCATTGTAACTTCTTCCCTATACATTTACTATGTGGTGATGGAGGCAGCATTCAGACGTTACTGAATTCTTGTACAACACATGTCCACCTAGAAGAAGTGAGAAATTTCTTGAGAAAAAACAACTTAAAACCCACAGGGTTCTACTTTACCTTCTGCATCCAGCATCTTGGGAATATCCAGATATTTCTCAGCCACATCGAAAGCTGTGTTTAGATTAGTGAGAGGATCATCCTGTGAAATAAACAGCCAGAATATCAGCATCAACTGTAACAAAGTACACAGTATTTCTATCAAAACAGAGCTATTGTTCTTGGTTTGGTTCAGGTAACTGTGCGGTCCCCAAAAAACTATGTGTGAATCCTCATGTAGCAGGATGAAATAATTAGTTTTGCTTTGAAAGCAGAGCGTGGAGACTCATGATATCATAACTAACATATAATCTATGCATTTGTAACAAGAAGGACAACACATTTTGTCTTGAACCTAGTTTAAAGTAAAATTAGCTTCATGGCCTATTGATAATAAATGGCCATACCTCACATTTACATGTCACGCTTATATTAGCTTTGCAACTTCCATTTTCAAGAACTGCAGAGCAGTGGATCTGTTAGAACATCTAAGCAACACTAAAATAGTAACAACATCTGCAATGGGTGCTGTCCTTAGCTAGTATACAGTTTGTTGAACACCAGTCGAGTAGGAGGAAGAGAAATGTGTTAATAAATCTCTACAAAATAAATATATATAAAAGTACCCATTTTGTCTTGAGTATTGCTTTTCCTCCTAAGCACTGCACAGGATTTGTCATTTCCTTAGTACATATCTGTTCCTCTCTGTATAAACCTTCTGCTGTGACAGGATGCACTTCACATACAGACATCAATACACAATAATCAAATCCTAACTGAAGTCAAATATGACTTATCATCATGAGCCATATCACAAAGGTAACTAGATTTTAAAGCGCCATACAAGAGAATATGAAAAGCAGATGTTACTGGAAATGAAAGACCTCTGCAAATTGCTTCCAGCATTCAAGCATAATGATCAGCAGCAAGACACCTACCAACCAGTATGAGACCCTCATACAAGCCCGATTCCTGTATTCCTGTATACCCACTTCATGGATGACAAATGACATATGCACTTTCAATTTCTGCTGTTAAGACAAGTGGCTTCTGCTGGAGGAAAGGTTGCGAATAAACTGCTAGTGTTTAGTCACCTTGTTTGCTAAGTGTCTTTTGGGAGAAAGGAAGAATTGGGGTGGTACTCTCTATACTGTCATTTGTGCCACTCACACTGAGACCCACCTTAAAAATTAGGAAATAAGGAGTATAATTATTTCACCTCCTTTCTAGAGTGGTGTTCTTGTTCTATTTCTTTTCTATTTGAGATCCTATAGCAAACCTATTTTGCTTATTGCATTGACTTGGAAGATTAAGCTGTGCCTGAACTCTGATCAATATGCAGTTTCCTTTGAACCTAGCCAGCAGGAAAGATGAAGCTAGGCAGGCTTGGGCAGGCAGGGTGTGGGCATGCAGAAAAGTTCCTTTACGGCACTGGTCATTATGTAGCCCTTGGATTACAGCCTTCATGAAACTAGGAAACTGAGCTATTCTGAAAAGTAATTTCCTGCAGCGTTTCCCTAGGAATTAATGGATGTATTACGTTGACATTGCGTATTAGCATCATATTCCTTTGGCTGAATGTGTCTAGTAGACATTAATATTTCACCTACCAAAGTAAATCACACACAGATGCCATCAAAACAGACATGACCAGTGACCCATATTTAGTCAGCTGGGGCAAGTCCATATTAAGCAAGGAAATGCTGCATTGGCACGCTGTGATGAAACCAGCAGCTTTGGGGGCAACAGGCCCCCATTTCAGTGTCAAATAGTACTTATCCGTATATAACACACTTTTGATGGTAACTACAGCAGATACACCTATATCCACCTCTTCAGATTTTAGCAGCAGTGTAGGCAGGGGATTTTTACTATCCTCCAGGCACAAGGAA
The DNA here is from genome assembly GCF_000696875.1 of Nestor notabilis. Classification (NCBI taxonomy): domain Eukaryota; kingdom Metazoa; phylum Chordata; class Aves; order Psittaciformes; family Psittacidae; genus Nestor; species Nestor notabilis. Next base: position 33,991 of record NW_009919022.1, read on the forward strand.
CTACCTTATTCCATGGAACTAGAGGCTGATACCATTTCAGCTTCAGTTGACTTGTCTCCTGTGCCTGCTGTGGAGAAACCTCTATGAATCCAAAGTGTAACCAAAAGCCTTATCTGAGGAGGTGAGACTAGCTGGTACATAACATACCTTGTTCACTGTGTGTAGACAGGGACGTAGCTCCCTTTAGGAAGGAAAGTGCACTTTCTTTCACTCGAGTGCAGGAGCATCCAGAAAGGCCAAGTGGCAGCTCCCTTGCCAGTCCTCCCCTAGCCCATGTGCCACTTCCTTCTGTAGAAACATCACCACTGCGTACCAAATTTCAGCCTATGCTGACCACAATCACCATGGCATTGCTAATGCCCTGACAGAACGGTTAGTGTTAACACAGACCCATCTGAATGAGCTAACTCAAGATCTGTCAGCCTCTCCTGGAGGAAAGGGAGGAGCAACCTCACTGCAGATAGCTTTCCTATCAGTTTGCAAGTAACACCAGGAGCAATGTTGCCAGAGGTTAAAAAGAAATTGTAAGCTGCAAGCTGGGAGAGGTTTCCTGATGGGAAAACTTACTGGGCTTGGGCACTCCCATAGGAAGGGCTGGAAGTCTTAACATTAAGGAAACTGGAGACTCATCTAGATGAAGCCAACAGACTTCTACTTCATATGTAAGACAGATGTGTGATCACACAGTCTCCTGGGGAATGAAGCTAAACATAGTGCTACTGAAAGCAAGCTACCCCAGCCCTAGATTAGCTCTGAGATGAGCAGAGGGCTAAACCCAAACATGTTTGCTGTGGGAAAAGCTTCACCCCTCATGGGCAGTGGAGCTGCTCAGCACAAAGGTGACGCGCCTTGATTGGCCTGGCAGCTTCAAGTCCCGCAGTGTTGCACTGGAGCCCTATGGCTGCAGGCGTGCTTTAGGAACTCAAAGGCTGCAGAGCAAACAAAAGCCAAGTCACCTGTCCCCTGATTCCTTCCAAGGCTAAAACACGTATCTCAAAAGAGCACTGACCCAGATGAGATTCTGCAGATGTGCCTTGGTTCCCCCTCTGCTCACGTGAACACAGAAACAGCAGAGACATGAAGAGGAGCAGTAACTTGCCATGCTCCAGCAGGGCCAACTGCAAGGAAAGCTATCCATGGAGGAATTACATTGTTTTAATGGTGGCAGACAGCAAACCTGCCCTCAACAGATGCCCACTGGGCACATTCTCCACTTTTGCTGACTAAAGACTGCTGCAGCTCCTCCTCTTTCACCACAACCCTAACTCACATGGGGAGTCTTCTTCTCTACTCCTCCAGCTTATTTCCAAATCCTAGCAGCACACAAGGTTGCCATGGCAATTATTGCAGTGTGACATAAAAAAATACCTTCTATTAACTAGCAATCAGGAAAGGAGATGGAGGGGGAGGAAAAACAAGAGAGAGCAAGCACTTACTGTATCTGCCAGAGTTGAAGACACTAGCAAAGAAATCCAAAACTCGTATTTTCAGGAATATCTGTAATAAATGCATCCAACATGGCAGTACACAGACCATGTTTCTATATGGATTGTGGTATATGAGGGATTGTTTGAACCATCAGTCAACCATTGCACTTGATAAAAAGATCTTAGATGTCGCTCACAGTTGAGCTACAGTCAGGGGTAAAAGGAGGAAGGGAAACCCCATCTTCTGCATATCCCTCACATGCAGACCATGACCTAATCTTGAGCTCTTATCTACAGTGAGCCGAACAATAGCAGACAGATGTGCAGTGAATAGAAACCATCTAACCAAATAAGTAGCTGTGATGTTAGGAAATCAGATACCAAACTGGGTAGACTTGCACTTTTCATTTTGGGACTATACAAGCAACTTCAGCTAGACAATGCCTGTAGGCAGAAAAGAATTGTACTTGCTCCACTAATACAGCCAGACTAGGAAAAATACCTAGGAACATAAACTCAGTACAAAATCGTGCTGACAAAAGAAGTTGCTAACTTTTGGGAAGGAGACATGCTACACTGGCTACCCTTTGTTAGCATGCACGCCCAGTACAGGGTCTGTAGCATAGACACAGCCTCTGTGAAGGAACAGAAAACACTACAACTGCACAAGAATGCTGCCCGAACAGGACCTCTGGGCAGTTTGGACTGATGTTCACTTCTCTGATACATTTGTGGGAGTGTGTGTGTGTGTACACAGAGGCATACGCAACATTGCCAAAGGCACACACAGCTAAGGTGCCATTCACTCCCTCGCCTTGGAAAAGACCTGGAGATGGACTTTATCTTCTACTCTATCTAATCTACTATCCACAGTCTTTCTCTGCAAGGTAAGTCCCCTGCAGAGCCAAGTATGATTCAGAACGTTAGGGTTGATTTGTTTGCTTGTTTTTGAGGAAAGGGGGAGAGGGGAAGTAGGCTCCAAGGAGAAGAGCAAGAATCAGTTAATTGAGCCAAAGGGAAGAGAGAGAAGTGATAAAAGAGGACAAAGGTGACAGAAACAATTCAGGCAAATACTGTGTTTAGGAAGATGCCATGTTTATACGTTTTACAAATGGGTTTCGAAGATCTAGTATAAGAAAGGCAACTTCCCTTCAGCGCATGTAACTGCCAAAGCTAAAGGCTAGGCTCTGAGCTAAGCTCTTCACAGCTGTTTGCTCAAGATTTCAGCTGTGGTAGAATTATCAAACATGCATTTAATTTCACGCCTTTAAAGTAATCGAGGCAGAAAAACAATTAAAATGATACAGAAAGAGTCAGAAGACTGCAGAAGGGCAGAGGGAACCTGACGAAGGATGAGATCAAAACCAAGTGGAGAACAAAAGATGCTGGTTCTTTTTAACCCTACTCCAAGCAGGACAAATCCCTTCCCATCCAAACCGATTTTGGCTAGGACAATCACCCTCCCTCTCTTCATCTTAAAAAGTCTGCAGGCAATATAATCAAATAACTTTCTTTCCCTCACTGTGGTTTAGCTTAGGGCTTTGTTGACAACAGAGAGTGCTGTATAGTTTTCACCCATCTGGGTTTCTCAGATGCACATTGCTTAGCTGTTTTGATTTTCCATAGAACAGGCACTGAAAATGTAGCTCTAATAATGCCTTTTTTAAATTTCTGTTGTTTATGTAAACACATACAGTCTCTCTCCACTGTTTATCCATCTTGTGCTGACTCGAGACACTAAAATTGATCAGATAATATAATTAACTGCTCTGCAAGACATTAGAGACCTAAAAGGTTACTGAAAAGCAGATCAGGCATTGTACAATTCATTGCCTCAAGGATGCAGATAATCTGATTAACTCATTTACATACTGTTTATTTGCACAATGATCTAAGAGCCCAAGTCTATTAGTGATGGGCTTCTATGTTCATGTCCCCAGTAACAACACATGAATGATGTTCTTGGTGACATTTCACTCCAAATGTGCACAGATATAGTGAAACTGGATCTCAGCAAACTGCAGGAATG
>NW_009919022.1:37477-52346 GCF_000696875.1 Nestor notabilis
GAACCCACTTTGGTCTTCCATCACCCTGCTGGGTCAAGACACTGCTGGCAGCACAAACCACAGAAAGCTTATTGCATCAACCACTTTGCAATCTTGTCTCCAACACATGCAGGAAGCAAACTTTGGAGCACCTACATATCATGATACCAGTGGCAACTTTTAAAGTAAAATTGAGTGTTACGGCAAATGCTTTTCTGGCACCTGATACCTACATGCTAGGAGAAGCCCAGTACTGCAGATGGCTCAGTGCTAAACTGGAAGCATGCGACAAGTGTCCAGTGAGGGCGTACAGGCCCCTCAGGGAGCTTTTGCACTTGAACACAAGGTACCTAGTTTCTATCCAGCTCTCCACAGAAATGTTAAGTCTGATTTGACTCGCTAGTCTGTGACATTAGCACAGAACTCATCCCACATTTGGTGTTACTGAATTTGCCAGCTTTTGCTCATCAGTTGGGATTGGGGCATGTGTGTCTCATAAGGCAGCCTGAAAGCAGGGAAAGTCAAGCAGGAAGCTCATTAATTTCATGCTTCAATAGGAAGCCTGAATGTACTGATTTATCTTTTCTTCCTTCCCCCAATCCTGTAACTGCCAGCTTGTGCTGAAGTTCTCCAATCATGTTTATCAAGCTAATTCTCCCTCTTTACTTTCAAGGAGCCAAGCATCCAGTCTGACAAACAAATTGAGTTGTACCTTTCGTAGCTTCCCATAGTCGATGAGCTCTGGACGGTGTCTATGAATTAAAGCGCAGAAACCAAGGCCATCCTTCCAACTACAAGAGAGATGGAGAAGAATACAATGAACAGTGTGCTCAGCCAGGGAGACAGACAGTAACAGGTATAAGCATGAAGGAAGGCACCAAGACAGCAGGAAGACTAATTCTGGCTTAGTTTCTAGCTAACAGTGCCTCTGTAGGCACATGTCTTGTACCTGCATGAGACTGCATTATTGATTATTGATTGAAAGTTCCTTTCAATCCCTACAAAAATCCACTGTGATTAAGACATGCCTGTTGCACTGCCACCTCCTTTTTGCCACTTCTCTGTGCTGAACTCTCTGTGCAAGTCCTGTGGAGCATGGAAGGACAAGTGTAGAATTCAGGGTTGAAAAAAGGTGTAGATACAAACTATAAAGGAGGAACAAGTGCATTCCTGAGGGAAAAGGCAGACGCTCATAGCTAGCTTCACTACAATACTGACTGGAGTGGATGGCACTTAAGCTCTCAAAAAAAGTGCTTTACTTTTATATAGTTCATACAGCTCTCCAAGATGCGATATAAAAAGCACTATTATGCAGAACCTTCACCGGAACATCTGCCAATTTGAAAATATCAAGATCAGAGCAAGAAAACCTCTCATCCCTTCCCAGCTCTGCCATAGTACACAGTTTCCTGTGCAGCCCTTGTTTCACTGCTCCTAATGTGTTTTTGTAGAGCAAAAGCTGTCTTTCCTAACCTGTGGCATGTTTGCTGCTCAGAGGACTTCATGCTCAGAAGAACTTTATGAAAGCAGCAATTTTAACCAGGATTGAGGAACTGTCAGTTCTCTGGGTTATAACCTCCATCTTTAATCTACTAGATGTCTCTCTGGACTACACCATCACTATGTATCGAGCATCTGCATTGCCTAGGGAGATCTGTCAGGAACATTGTTGTGCACACATTATCAGCACACATTGCCATGTGCCAAGAGACATATGAAAATAACACAGATCATATAGCTAAACTCCTGCTTGTAACTCACCTGATATGGAAGTTCTGGATGTTTACATTTTTGTAGGGGGCTGTCTTCCTCTGACACCATAACAAAAGTCCTTCTTTAGCAGATGTCTCTGAGGAAAGAAAGAAAACACACCAATTAACTATTTTTCTTAGAAAGCAGAACTCTCTGAAGCATATGCTAGAAAAACATGACCAGCTCAATTCCTTGTTTGGAAGAGTCTACTAGGATAGTTTTGTTAATATTATTTTCTTGATGAGGTTCTGTAATAAGGAGATAGCTTTTTGGGATTAGAGAGGAGAGTTTCATAGGGTGTGTAAGAGATACACCTGTTTTCAGTGATAGTCCCTGAAGCCACCTGCAAGAAATGCAGTAGATTCCAATATCAATGTTGGCTTTGAGGTTAGCCATAATTTTGAGCTGCTCTTAAAATCTCTTACAAGAAAAGGATGTGAAAAACTCTTCCCAGTATACCTGAACCTGTCCAGAAATCCCAGTGAAATGACAGGGCAGCTTGGAAAGGGTAGCTGCCTAGGATCTTCCAGTGGTTCAACTACGAGCACATTCTGGGCCTTTTAAGTGGTAAAGCCATTTAGTTACCTCAGTTATTTATTGTTGAATAGTGGCTGGAAAGAACTAAGATTTACCTTCAACTGAGATATCCTGAATGGCAAAACGAAGGATGATGGTCCAAATCATTCCAAGAGTCATTTTAACATTGCCATCCACGATTTCTAGGGGGGGAAAAAAAAAGTAGAAAGAGAAGAAATAAAAGGCATCAAGTTTCAAGTGCAAATCCTAGTGAAACAGGAACATTGGGAAGCATTCCCTTTTGTAGATGGGAGAACTGGAATTCCATCTGAAAACTTGAATTTCAATTCTTCCCTGCATCCCCAGATGCTCTGCTGGTACAGCACAGTCTTGCCCAGCAGTACCCAGTAATCAGACTGGTTCTCTTGCTAGTATAATACTAGCATAAACCAGACACTGTATCCAATGTAATCCAGAAGACCAGGAATAAGGACCAATTTCGATTAGTGTAATTCCCTACAGAGGACTAAAAACACCTTGTTCAGGTTTAATTCCAATCACTTAGAAGCCATATAAGCCAAACCGGGAAAAAGAAAAGCCTTCCTCTCTTACTCTGATATGCCTTCTCCAAGACACACGAGTAAGCGCCCCAGTGTAATTATACCAGAAGAACCACTGAGACTTCCCACTGCAAATAAGCTCTGACAGCTGATATTGTCCTGTGAAGAAGATACCGCCCAAAATCCCCAAGAAACATCAACATTTTAATTTCAAAATGTTGTTTCAAACGTATGCCAGACTGCCTGTATAGGACTTCTTTCAGTCATACAATTGCCAAAAGACACAACAGAGCATTCACCAAAGTACATGCTTCCTGCTTGAAGAGGAAGCAAGTACCCATGCTGGCCTGCCTGAGCAGACCGCAACATAAACTAAGTTGTTAAGCAGATTGTGCTTTATTGCTTGGTAGACTCCGCAATGTAAATAGACAAGGGTCAACAACTCATAGGCTTTAGAAGGCAACTGCTTGCATGTGTGAGGTGATGCTCTGTTTAGGATGGGGGATCAGGGTTCTGAGAGGAGGTGCTGGGGGGATGCTGGCCCAGCAGGGGCTTCCACCATGTGGAGATTAGCACCAAACGTTGAGCAGCTGTGCTGAAGTGCTGATCCTCAGCATGTACAAAACTTCCCCCTGACTATAATATATACATGTTATAGAATCTACAGCCTTTTTTGGGTACTGAAACTAGCTGAGCTGCCTTCTCCTACTCATTCTCTGGCAGGTTCCTGCATGACAGACAGATCTTTCACAAACAATTTGAGAAGTTACAAGAGTATTTTCAGTAAGAAAAGGGTTTGAGTTAACCTACTGTTTGGAGGTAGAGTAATTCAAGTCTTAACAAGGCTACCAGAAGCCTTTTTTGTACTATTGTAGACACCTCTATGCTGCTGCTTCCATAAAGCTGCCTATCATGCTGTGGGGCAAGTAGAAATCTGCATTATAGGCAACTGTCACCTGTCTGAATCCTGTCACAAAAGCAACAGCATTTTAAATCTTCCTTTTAAGCCGTTAAAAAAAAGTTTCCTATTATGAAAAATTTTCAAACCACGAACCCCGGTGTATTCAAAACCAACAAGCAGCAAACACCCCAAAGATGTTGTTTCAGAAACTGTGTCCATCTGGTCCAAATTCCTGAAAGCCTGTGATTTAGTGACACATATGGTGCAACTTCCAGTGTAGATCAGAAGGATAATCTCTGCTGTGCTTTGACATACATCTGCATTAGGGATTTACAGATTTAAAAGGCAGAAAATAAGACGTGCCACCTTTTTCTACTGCAGTAAACCACTGTGTCCACTCCGCTTTGCAAGTTAAAGAGTACACACAGATGTTTTGGTGGGGCATCAGTTTGCTCAGAATTAAATAGCCAAAAACTTTTCACTGCAGTACAAAAGAACTGCAGCTATTGTTGCTGGCATGAAAAAAAACGTGTTTGTCTGTTGACACTTTTCTCACAAATTAATTTTTTACAGGTATCTTGGGGCTGTCTGCTAGGCTGATGCAAGAAGATACCATGCGATGGCAAGTATATTCTGTTGTGTACTTTTTGCATTCTTCACCCCTCCAGTAAAGCACCATAATCAACTTAAAGGAAAATCCTTACTATCGTTAGAAATACCCAAGATACTGCAGCTAAAATACAAAAGAAAGCATCCATGTTTTCAGCTTGTTTGCTCTGTTCATGATATTTCTTTTGTGGGAATTTCCAAAAAGCAAAAACTCCCAATGCTTGTAAAACCCACAGCACTTTGCAGGAGGACCCTAGGATATATTTAAGATCTGAAACCAAATGGAGCTTTTTATTTTAATGGATTAGATTAAAATCTGATGGCAATACTTTAATACTGAAAATGTTTTATGAGCACTAATAAATCAATCAGTGAGCTGAAACAGGTAATTAATGTTACTGTTCCATGGATTTTAATTGGAAATAAAGGTCAGGATGCTTACATAAAAACAGATGGCATCAAGTTGCAAATGTGGCATTAGAACTCAGCACTACGCTCAGGTCAAGTTTTCAAATTCAAGTTTTATAAAGTTAGCTGGTGAAGTTAAGGTGGAAAGCACCTCTTCTCCCCCAGCCCTCTTTGCTGCATTATTCCTTTAAAAAGGAAGATGTGTGCTCCCTGCTCCCATTTCTTATTCTTCCTTAGCAGTGAACCAAAGCAAAGCTGCTATGGAAGAAGCCCAGAATATTTCCACCACTTCACTTCTACATATCATTTTACTTTTCCTTGACATAGAGAAAACCCACTACCTACCAAGCAGATACTCACGTGAGTGAGGTTAGTGAGTGATCCATCCCGGGATGCACACTTAATGAACTACACCATCCCCAGTCCTTTTCTTTTTTTTTTTTCTTTTTAAATAGCTAACAAAACTGTTGGTATCTGTCAGAAGAGGGCAAGCATTTTTCATTTCTAGAGCTAAAAAACTTCTCCTGGCAACCCAGTTACAAAGTCTGCCAGCCTGATCAGAAAGGCCATATGTTCTTTGGCCCTCACTCACTTGGTTTTCCACCCCTGAATTCCCCAAGGCCAACCTCCTTTGCCTTTAGGATTCCTTCAGCTGCTGCCAGTCTCTTTCTAATATAGTGGAATATGGCCAAGAAAGAAAAGTGAAAAACATGGTTGCAAAACAGGTTTGCATGAAGCTTTCTGCTTCATGGTGATGAAGAGAAAGTGACTCCACAGGACGTGTTGAAAAGTTGAACGTAACACTACAAAGCTAGAACAACCTAATGCTTAATTAAAGATACGGTGTTTGTTCCCTGCTGATATAAGTAAGGCACAGTAATATGAGAGCAGTTCACATATTAAGAGGCTAATATGCAGACAGTATCTTCTACCTAACTGTGCCTTCCAAATGATCTTCCTAGGCAGGATGTCTGCAAGTCTTGTCTGCACTTCCTCCACCACCAGCAGCTGTTACCTGAACAGCAGCAGCAAGTACATTTCATTAATGTGATTTACATTCAGCCTGGGGGTGGATCACTTGCTGGCTAAAGCTGGTGAGGCATCTATGTCCACTGGACGGGAATTTTTTGCTACAGTGAACATGCTTCCACCCAGCTTGCATGATTGTACCAAATACCACAAACAAAATACGTAAACCCCACAGTACTCTCATCCATTTGTCTGATAGACAATTACAGTCCTGATATACATTCAGTCCTTAGGAGCAAGACTAGCTGGCTACTTGAACCTGGCTTTTAAAATGCCACCACCTTGTTCAAATGCGTGAACTCATTTTGAAAAACTCCAGAATTATTAAGCTTACTTTTGTACCCTGGCCTGGGTAGTTAGAAGCAGAATCAATGCCACAGAAACTGTTTTCCCCTAGCTACTTCCGAGTTGCCTATGAAAGCGCAGCCTCTGGTTACCCCACGGACAACTGGCAGGATGGCATTACGATCTGGGAATTGGAGACACAGAGCAACAGTGGTGACACAAAATAAAGGCTGGTCTGCATTTTGTTTATCCTAACAAAAGCCAAACAAAACAGGACAGGCATCCATGCCCCTGTCTTCAGAAAGCAAGTTGGTAATGACGGTCCAGCCAGATTTAGGACAGATGACTGGCATTGTTGATGGGAGTGTACATCTTGGCTCCCTAATTGTGAGCGGGCAGGAGACAGGGACAAATATAATGCTATGTTTCACTCACTGACATGGGGAGACCTTATTTTCCCCTCTTTCCACTGTCAAAAGTATGCTTGCTCTGCTTGGTGCTTTGGTAGATGTTTTGCTCAAATGGGACGTCTGCAATTGTTGAAATCTCTAAGCTTTATTTCTCCTTTTCACTTGCAGAGGTGAGAATAGGGATCATTAATTCAAAGTTATCTTTATACTGAACTGAGTCACATCTGCCTAAGAAAGCCACAACTTTCTATGTAGAATAGAGGTGCAAATAAAACACTCTTAGGGTCACATGCTTGACCTATTCAATCTCTTAAATCCCAGGAGCATTTGACACCATAGTATGGAATCTATTACAGCAAAAGAAGGCTTCTGAGGTGTCAGATGACAGATTTAAAAGCAGACGAAAAATGATTTGGAAGCTTCACCAGGCAAGAAACTTCCCTGATTCAGATTTATATGGATCTGCTGTATGCCACAACTGCTTTGATCCTATAGACTCTGGCTAACAAAGATGTTTAGAATCATCCTGAATTTTTAACAGTCAAAGATGGTTGTAAAAAGCAGCTCTTATTACTTATTCAGTCTGCTTAGTTCATCCTCCATTGAATGTAGACATGGAATTTGTCTTGCACTCATGCTGTGTGTAGGGAGTCCTCTTTAACTCTGGTTCTCATTTACTGGGACACAGCTGAAGAGCTCAGCTTGTAAACGGCAGAGACGGATTTTTATTTGAGGAAATGTGACATAAATGCCATGAAAACTTTTTTGCTGGCTTTAGCTCTGATTAAATGCAAGGTTGGACAAGGCTTAAGCTGACCTGAGAATCTCGTCGGGATGCTTTCTGGAGCTTATTTTTAAAGAAAAAAAACAAAAAACAACCAAACAACCCAGGACATTGATGGCCAATGCCGTTTGTCTAACACACACAGAGAGAACTACAGCTGAGCTGCAGACCCTTCACACAGAACCCTCCTTCCCAGCAGATACCCATGGATGGAGAAAGCCACCTTGAGGTGAGGAGTGTGCTGCCTTAGCCAGTACCACCACACTACTGCTGCTGATGGTGGTTTTCTCCCCAGGGGAAAAGCCACCTGGAAAACTTCCTAGATCAGTCCAACCTGCTTGAAACATTTACAGCTCATTTTCTTGGTGCAGTGTATGTCTGCCTCATTTGCTTTTATCTTCTACTTTGCTGCTGCATGATGTCTTCTTACAGTCTGAAAGTAAGCTCTTAAAATTCATGCTCCAGGAAGTTTATAATCCCTTCCATGGATAGAGTTACTGCTGTGCTGTTCAAAGTAAAATTCCGTTCTTATGGCTAATGAGTAGTTTATTGTACACTGTGCACCTGGGCAGACCAGGCAGAAGCCTCTGCAGCAGGTTATGTTTCCAGGTGACAACCAGAGTAGCCTGGGCTTCATAGGGGTGCACAGGCAGAAGCTGGACTGGGGAGCCCTTACTGTGATCACACTTACATGGCCTGAGCTTTCATCACAGCACAGGCCCAGCATAAAAATCAAAGCTAACCTTGGTCCAAACTTCAGTGCTGCATTACCTTTGGTAGTATAAAGAAACCCATATTGAGTTCACCATGTAGCTGCATGGGCACGAGGACATAGGAGAGCCAGGAGCATTTGGCAGAGTAGGTCAGGATCACTGTTTGGACCGATAAAAATTAGGGCTTCTGTCAGAAAATGGCACTTCTCAGCCTATTTCAGAACAGGGTAACTGCCATGAATACCTATCGAGCAGTTGTGCCCTGGAGATCTTTGGTCACAAACCATTTTACTTGCAAGTGATTTCTAAGTACTGTGAAGGTACAGTCACAGCTGATTCAGGAGCAGAGAGCAAAAAACTAAAAATCCAGGGGAAGGAGAGGAAAAGACAAACTAGTGCCAGAGAGAGCAGAACCAGAAAATAAAAAAAGGAATAGAGCAGGCAAGAAAGGCTTTACACATGCTCTAGGCTCCCAGAAAAATCCAAATGTCTGTCCAAGATCCAAATGACAGCAGGAGCTGTCTTAAGGCAGAAGACCTCTGACTTCAGCTCCAATTTGAAAAGGGTCCCATATAGATACGGACTACCGCATCAAATACTGCATCGGTCCTTTCTGTAAGGACACAAAATGACCTTAGATGTACATTTGTGCTACATAAACAGTACTCAGGGCCAGCAACACCCTCAGGTTCCTCCTGTGGGAAAACCTGAGAAAACTGAAGAAAAGTTTTGCATGCAAAATATCAGTATCATTGAGCCACTCACCTCTTGTATTTTGCTCTTAATACCAAATGCAGTAGTGTCTGCAATGTCCCTGGACACTAGTTTGAAATTGTTCCCAAGTGTCCATAAAGTTAAAGCAGTATGCTGAAGTAAAGGTCTTGGCTGAGGTATTCTGCCTGACCTGACACAGAACAAGTGGACCACAGGATGGGCACATGTCTTGAAGATGTTCCCAAAAGCATGTCTGAAAGGCCAAAACTGGGGACCGCGTGCCAACACTGCTCTGACCTCCTGGGCTAAGAACATGCAGGGCTCAGCCCTGAGCCCCATGACTCTCCCAGAGGAGGAATGCCCATCCAGAACTGTGTCATGGGCTCATTTCCTGGCTCTGACATGAGTTTCCCTGGAGAAACCACATTATTTCCATCTGTAAGAAGGAGATAATGAACCTCCCTCATTTTCTATGGTCACTGGAAAGAAAAAACCTAGAAACACTACAGAAGCAGAGTGTCTCCACAGCAACAGTGACAACATGAACCCATAGGCAGGACTCACACACAGGTCCAGAGCAGAGGAAAACAAGTGTCATGAAAACACAAAGCAGGTAAGATGACAAGATGGTAAGGTTTCTGGAGCTTGGGTGACATATCTGCAAAACACCCACCATCTTTGCTAAGATGACAAGAATCCTACACAACTCCCTGCTATCTGCATGATCCGCAAGTTCATCTCCAGGGTATCCCTGGTGCTGCCCACAATGGTCTCTATACAACGATACACAGGCTCCCAAGACAGAGCACCCAGCTTTCTGGGGTGCACAAGAAGCCTGGAAGTACTGAAAACTGGAGCCTCTGGGGTCCCCGACTTGTGCTGGAGACTGCACTTGGCTTTGACCCACTGTATACATATATAATAGGGAATCTTTCCCAGCAGATCTCCAACAAGCTGAACACAAGCAGCTGCTATGCTTCAAATGAGACTTTTCTTGATTTGAGAAAGAAACCTCTCAATTTATTTGTTTCTGCCACTGCTCAATGTTTTCCTTAACTCATGAAAGGCAGAAGAAAATCAGGAGGACCTGACCAATAAGCCCATGTGGGAATCAGGCTTGGCAGCTTGGTGTGAAGGTGGGATTTAAATTCAGAGTAAAGGCATAACATATCCTATGTTTCCCTCCATGGTTTATTCTACAAGGATATGGTAGAGCTAGGGAGGTGCAAAGGGAAATGACATGCAGGTGTGAGAGAAAGGCAACAGGTAAGCACATGTTGGGCCTAGACAAATCAGCTGGTTTCTTTACCTTCTGCTCCAATAGATACTAGTTTGACTCCTTTGCTGGCAATGAAATCCAAGGCCTTGTTCACATTGGATATTTTGTGCACTCGCATTTTGCCTCTTTCTGGCTTAGCCAAACGTTCACCTAATAAGAGAAAAAAAAAATTAGAAATCCATTCTGAACCCTTCCTTTCCCTGGTGGCTGTTTCCCCATGCTGGTAGCTCTCACTGCTCAGCCAGGCAGAGGGTAGACCTCCCTGCACCCTTGACAGTGAATGCAGGACAGCCCTCACTGTTAAGTACCTCCAGAAAGAATCAGACAGAAAAGTATCTTTTTGTTGCATCCCAGATAATTTAATAACAAAGGAACTGTTGGTGCTGAGTCCTCTCCACAGCAGGTTTTCATCAGAGGTGAAAAGGTCCTTCAAAACCACACTAAGCTTGACAGTGTGGAACTAACCTCCATACAATCAATCACAGATAATGGTGACAGGAAAAGGCACAAACTTCCCTCTCCCCCAAAGACAGATGAGGAGCTCCCCCCAGCATTTTACAAAGCAAATCCCTCCTTGGAACTCCCTACAATATGAGAGTGATCTTGTATCTTGCCTATTCTTTTTCCCAACCAGGATACAGACCTCCTTTCTCTCTAGTCTCTTTGCTGAATAGCCACAACTGCCTGCATCAGGAAATAAAATCACTTCTTTGGCAAGTGGCTTTACAACTGTAAGGACTGTCATCTCAACTCCTTTCCATTACATGTTTGATGTATTCCTAACTCTATGGAATGGTCTCTTACAGAATGGTATGCATTTTAAATGTTTATGAGGCAGAGAGAGGGAAGCAGCCTAGCTCTGAGGTAAGAGCAGGTAAATCTCTGATAGAAATGAGTCTTAGGGCAAATGCCAGCTCCTGACTGGAACAAACTTGGAAGATTTGGAAAAGAGCTTTCTTGAACTTATTCACTGGGAAGCGTTGCATTAAGCGCGGTCATGCCCTTCCTGATAGGCTGCCTGTAACTATGCTCACAACCTGCTTTTACTAACAGCAACCAAACACGCAGAGTAAGCAAATTAAAGCTTGGACAGACAAGTGGGCTTTTCAAAGGGACCTCTGCTAGAAATATAATCAGAGGAGACATCAGGAACCACCCATGTGTGACACAACACAAAATACGATCAGAACAGCTGCTTTCAGATCACAAGCTCCAGAACACAAAAAAAGACCTGAGCAAAATGCAAGCAGGTTTTGCACTTTGAAAAGAAGTTATGAGATAATTAAAAAGAGATCAAACAGGCAAGTCCAGTCAAGCAATTATTCACCTGACCTATTCAGTTCTAAAAGTCTCCTGCTATATCTCAAACCTGAATATTTAAGTCATTGTGAGCTGACTCAAAACCTTCATTTGAGGTTGAAGGGTGAGAAAGGAAAGTACTTTTAAAAGAACTCTTTTTCATACTAAAATTGCATGGTTTTTTCCTAACAAAGGAGTGAGGAAAAGCTAAAGGGGAGAAAAATAGATTATTTCCATAGCCATGCCCCACAAACAAAAAAAGTCTGGAAATGAAAATCCTTTAAAAGTGTTTTGGTGCAGGCTGGTGTCATTAGCTCTCAAGCTTAAGGATAAAACCAGATTCACTTTCAAAATTAAACGCTGATGTCTGACTATTTAAGTAGAAAGATTTATTTATGGCACTACCTCCATCCCAGGATTAAAAAAAACTCTTTTGCTTTAATGGATCCTTCAGTAAACGTCATGGTACACTGCTTTCTTTTTCCATTTGGATAATGCTAGTCATTCTGCATAAAAGTGGAAGCATTTTCTGTGACAGTGTCACAACGACATTTTTACATGTACCTTCACAATAGATTTAAGCAGACTTATGCTGCCAAACACCAACAAATGGGCTGAGCCAGCTAAAAAATAACCATTTGGTTCAGCTCATGTGACTGTAAGCTAGCCTTGTAAAAAGTAAAATAAAGACAAGAGATTAGGTTTCGGCTGGAACAGCAAGCTGATCCAATTCACCTTGTGGCTGCATGTGCATTGCCAACACAAGGGAGAGCATCTAACTGCTCTCCCTGGGACAGGGGAGAGCAGGATTGCTCCCTCTGACAAACACAATCCTCGAGCAATTGATGGTGACTGCAAAATTGCAGTCTCTCTTTCTCAAATACCACAATAGGATATTTATTCTAGAATATTTTTTGGGGGGAACTTAAAAAGTCCTGAAACCCAATGGCTATTGCCTTCAGACTTGGACTTTGTTATAAATTTAGATTTCCAGAGGAAAAAACCCCATCTGGTTCCATGCCATACATTATTAATGATGTAGGCTGTTAAAAGGGAAGCCTGCTAGAAATATGTTCTACTTTCAGCTATTTGCATCATTGCTTTATTTCTTAGTACTTCTCCCAGCTGAAACAATGGAAATGGTCTACTCCCATTTTCTGATTCTCATGTACTAGCCCAAGGCTGCACTTTAAAAGCCAAACAATGCAAGGACATGTTGGCATAGAAGTTGTTTACTGCAAATTTGTTTAGGAAAAATTTCAATTAGTCATTCCTTCTGCTTGGGGGAGGGGTCGAGGGGAAGTGCCGTATAACTTTATTTTAGAAGGACTAAACACGAGCTTAGCCTTTTTATGTCCTGTAGTGTTATTTTTAAAATGGCTTTGTCAGGGGAAAGAAACACGTGGTAAAAAATGAAGGGCAATTTCTAGGGGCAGGCCCAACTGTTACTTCCCACCACGGAAGCCAACAGGAGTGGCTTTGGAATGAAGAAGTTCTGGGACTGTCTGAGGAGCTTTTCCCACTGCACAGCACCTTGGGGACCGAGGGGCTCTGGCTGGGCTGGAAGTGGAGCCGTCGGTAGCACAGCTCACCACAACAAGGTACCAGGCCGAGTAAAACTGAGGTGTTCTCCTCTTGCAGGACATAGCTGCTTCCCATACTTTGGGAAGTTGCATCAGATGGGAAAATGGCTGCCTTAGCTGCCTGGCAGCGATGTGTCCCCAGGGATATGTGGGACTGTGGGAGACCTGTTTCAGGGCATAGTCCATCTCACACCCCAGGGTCTTCCAGCAGCTCCACTGATGCAGGGTCCATCCTTCCTCCAGCAGCAGCCACTGCTGCAGGGGGCAGAGGAAGACAGCACTCCCTCAGTCCCACATGCCCCAGCCAGGCAGAGGAGCCAGGCTCCACATGGCTCTTGGCTAGCCTGGCCCAGTGCTTTCACTGCTGAAGTCTCTTATGGCCATCACCCTCTGGGTTAGAGGAAAGGATCAGCCTGCTACAGAGCAATCCTGCACATGCCAAATTCCCATCAGCAGCTCTGCAGTCCCCCAGCATACAGGAAGAGGAAGGTGTGGAGTGAGCCAAGAGCTGAAAGGAAAGGCCAGAAGCTGGAAATAGAGGGCTAACATCACCCTTTTGGCAGGTGATCAGTAGGAACATACAGGTGACCCCTTTCCAACCAGCAAGAGACTCCTTTACCCCCACACTGCTCTTGGGCTGGGCTGCTGCTTCCCCAACTATTGCCAAAGGGGCTACTAACAGGGCCAGCAGCTGGAAAAAAGATCCATAAGAGCAGCAGGACTCAAAAGTGAACTGCCAATTATGGATATGAAATGTAGAAAAAGCAATTATGCAATATTTCTCCTCTTTTGCCACTGTACCTAAGCAGAACTGTGGTTCTAGCTTCTGCTGGCTCTAAGGAAAGGATGTTCAGTGCACAAAGGACCATTGCCTCAGGTTCCCCACACCTTTGGCCCTCATCATCTAGTGGCAGGCTGCAGGCATGGAGCTACTCTGCAGCAGATGGGGAAATGCTGTGCCCACACCACCAGTGCACTTGGAAGCCATCAGCTTCTGCCCGAACTGCGAGGGGTCCAGACAAGTCCTGTCAGTGGACTCCTAAAAGGACAACATGAGAGGAAAAGTGGAAGATGAGGCAAGGAAATTAAACAGTGTGAAATATGAGACCCCTGCTTTAGCACCAAGCCAAGGAAATGAATTAGTAGAACTCTGGCACCTTGTTTCTTACAAGCACTGCAGAAGCAATGTGTCTACTGCAAAGCCCTGATACTATTTTGAACTCTGGTCCCTCCATACTACCAGCATGGGCAACCCCTCTGAGGCTTTATCCTATATTCATAAAGTCTGAAAAACATACATAATGACTGCATCTTTGCAGGAGCTGGCAAAGGGAAAGGGAAGGGAATGAAAGGAAAGGAGGAGCAGACGGAAGGCAGTCTGAGTGCTTCTATCATGGCAGTGTTACTGGAAAATGTACTAAGAAGGTCAGGGTTACAAGTCACTGGGTTGACATTACCAGCCCAAAGGCCATCAAAAGGAAGTCTGTGAGCACACAACCCCTGTTTCATATATACATTCTTATCCCCCTTGATGCCTTCCACAATATTTTACTAAGGTATTTATTTCATCGGCACATCAATAGGGATTACTGGAGATATGTGTCAAGTAGTGGGAGACATTTATGATAGGAAGTGAAAACAAATGTGACCCAGCTCATTCATGCTCCTGTTTTTGTTACAGACGGGCTTTTCTGGGATTGCACTTTTCTTTGAGATTTTTTTTTTCCCTGAAGGCTTGAGCGCCGAGCTCAGAAACTACAATAGGAAAACTTGAGTCACAGCTGAAATGAACGACACAGAAGATTTACTGGTTTGACTCTCCTCTTCCAATAACTTCTATCCTGTTCCCACTGTCATGTGGCTTTGGTATGATTTGCCAGTGCAACATTCCCACACTTCCCAGAGTTGCTTTGTCAGCCCTGCCAAGCAGTAAGAGCCATTGCCTGAGCCTTCACAGGAGGCTGTGCATTCCTGAGGGGCAGAGGAAAGACAAGAGGCAGGAGGAGGAATGCAATGGGAAGCCGGCACAGGACATGAAGCCGGGAGGC
>NW_009919022.1:52377-86441 GCF_000696875.1 Nestor notabilis
GCCATGAGGCTGGGAGTACATTCCAAAAGCACATTAAAACGGTCACTGCTGGAGACAAGATATTCGTTAGGGAGAAATTTGTTCTGACTCAGGAAGCAGCTGTTCTTATATCCCAGCAAAATTTGCAGCATTACAGCTCTTACTGTCCCTATTCTGTGAGAAAGGGGGAGGACAGACTTCAGAATGGAGATGCTCAGGACACTTGAGAGCACCACACAGAACCTCTCTCACCTGAAATGACTTCCAGAAGTAACATGAGTTTAAGACCATCCCTGAAATCTTCCTCTATGTTCTCAATCTGTGTCCCAGCCTTGCGGAGGTGAGAATTACACCATGCTGTAAATGTCTGAAACACAGGAAAGAAAGAAGGGGGGGGGGAAAAAGCAGCAGTCAGTAATCTTCCCAGAAGCCAAACAACAGTACACAACCAAAGCAGTGCTGCTAGGCACCATGACACAGATTCAAATTCATTCAGTTATCATCTTTCCACCCCTTGTCCTTGTAGGGCACGAGTGTTAATACCTAAATATCCCAAGAAGTTGCAGGGTGTTCCCATGACAGATAGAGTCTGAGAGACACAGTCACTTCACGGTTCCAGCATGTCTGATTTTCTGGAGAGGTCCCTATGCTTTGTGTTTGGTTTAGAACACCTTGAAACCGATTTTAAGGCATGCTAAGTGCTCAGATTGCTAGGGACTCTAGTGGCATTAGATGACGCATCTTAACATAATATGAAGGAGAAATGAAAACAGCATTTCAGAACTCATCTCTAGACAGGTGCTTGAACAAAAAAGGACCATTCTTCTATGACCAGCTGCCTCTGGTCTACTTCATCCCCAGCAAACACTGCAGCCCTTAGAGGGACACAGAGAGACAGCATGCTGAACTCTTCAGCCACATAAACTACATCCCAGTAGGGACTGTGCTGCAGCCTCTGTTCTCACTGACTCACTTCTAAGCAGACCTCTTCTCCCTTTGTGACTGTGCCCATCATCTAGAGGAGTTCCTGCTCTCTGAATAACAGTGCTATCACCCATCTTACCAGAAGTCCAGGTCCTAGAAAGCATATAAGTAAACCATTACTTAGCAACACTACAGACTAGCACAGTCCCGAACTCCCACTATTTGAGAGCCTCTGGCAGAAAGATCATGGCAGCCACCTCAATGACACAAATCACAGCCACTCTGTAATTAGCAATATTATGCACCACCACCAGAGTAATAACATGAGTTTGAAGTGCAGGAGGGGCTGATGCCCAAACTACAGTACAGCCAGAGGCATTCAGGCTAAACAAAACTCTTCTTGGAAACACCTTCTGACCTCAAGTGGTCAGGATAAGAGGATCTCTCATGAGAGAAGTTAATTTCACCACAGCTGATGACAAGACACATTTTCTGTGGTTGCAATCTGTCAGCTCATGTTCTCAACCATGGGTATGTTGGGCACTAACAGGGAAGGAAGCATCTCATCCAAGAGATATGATAGTAGGGATTACCTTGAAAGAGCATCATGTGAATGGGTATAGAATCATAGAATAGTTAGGGTTGAAAAGGCCCTTAAGATCATCTAGTTCCACCCCCCCTGCCATGAGCAGAGACACCACACACTAAACTATGTTGCCCAAGGCTCTGTCCAGTCTGGCCCTGAACACCGCCAGGGTTGGAGCATTCACAACTTCCTTGGGCAACCTATTCCAGCGCCTCACCACCCTCACTGTGAAGAACTTCTTCCTTATATCTAATCTAAACTTCCCCTGTTTAAGTTTAAAGCCATTACCCCTTGTCCTACCACTAGAGTCCCTATGAAGAGTCCCTCTCCAGCATCCTTATAGGCCCCCTTCAGATACTGGAAGGCTGCTATAAGGTCTCCACGCAGCCTTCTCTTCTCCAGGCTGAACAGCCCCAACTTTCTCAGCCTGTCTTCATAAGGCAGGTGCTCCAGCCCCCCTGATCATCCTCACGGCCCTCCTCTGGACTTGCTCCAGCAGCTCCATGTCCTTTTTATGTTGAGGACACCAGAACTGTACACAATACTTCAAGTGAGGTCTCACGAGAGCAGAGTAGAGGAGCAGGATCACCTCCTTTGACCTGCTGGTCACGCTTCTTTTGATGCAGCCCAGGATACGGTTGGCTTTCTGGGCTCAAGCACACACTGAAGCCGGCTCATGACAACCTTCTCATCAACCAACACCCCCAAGTCCTTCTCTGCAGGGCTGCTTTGAATCTCTTCTCCACCCAGCCTGTAGCTGTGCCCGAGGTTGTGCCGATCCAGGTGAATGAATGTATGAATAGTATGAATGCTACATCTCAACTGTCAAAATACAAGAAGCAAATATAAACACCTCAGCGTTGCATGGTCTTAAATAGGTGAATCAGAGTCCAACATGGAGATGCAGAAGCTCTTTGACACAAAAGTACTGTTTGAAGGATAAATGGTAGCAGCTAGTTCTTTTAAGGCAGAGAAGTTTGTCTAAGTGCTAATGAATGCATTTCACAATGTTTGAACAGGATACCAAGTAAACCCTTTTCTTTGTACAAACTGATAACCCCTCAATCACTCTTCAGTAGAAGGGTGAGGTTACTCGAGTAATGAGCAGCTCCAAAAGCTCAGTGCTACCACAAGGAAAGGAGGTCTTTTTTCCTATCCCTCTCCCAGAGCCAATTCAACTCACTGACCCAGCAAAAAACTGTTTATTTTCTTTGGGTAAGGTTAGTCTTCTGCTCAACAGTGCATGGAGGCAGTTCAGCAGTGTCTAACAAGCCTCTGCAAAAGAGAATTCGGCATACATGGGCTGAACAGGAGGGTGGAGTGGACCACAGCAGCCAGGCCATCTTAGGCTGTTGGGAAACCACAGCACAAAGAACACAGCTGATACCAAAGGATGGCATGCCAGAAATTTGGAAATGCTTCACCTCTGCTTACACCATGCACAGGATTTCAAAAGAGAGATCATCCCAAATGGCAAAGAGCATCAGGGCTTTTTCTTATTTGTCTGGAAACTAGGCTGCTTCTACTAACCTGCTTGCATTCGTGCTTACACGACTACAAATAGCACAGCAGAATCTTTCCTTGGTAAAAACATTGCCCAACAGCTGCCGAGCTTCCCACTGCTGTGCTCTGGCCTTGCTCTCCGCCGCGGCTGTGGGATGGAGCAGGATAACAGTGCAGCTGTAAATACTTTCATGGCAATGGCCCTTTGGACGGATACATGTATTGTGAAAGTCTGGGATCTCTTTTTTCAAGATGGTCCAGTTTCCTTCCAGATTTGGAAGCTTTAAAAAAAGAGTAAGTCATTAAGCACCATTTATTGCTTTTTATTGTTATTCCCCTGAGAAATAAAAGTGGTGTGGTTTTTTGTTTGTGGGTTGTTTTTCTTTTTCCCTCCAAAAAAGAGCAGGTTTTTTTGAAAATGGGTCCTGTATCCTGAAGTACATCCTTCTCTTCATTCCACTGCCTGTGCTGTATTATATGAGAAGAGGTTAATTTATTTGGCTTCTTTTTGCAGCCAGGGTCCTTCACTCCTCCAGAGAACCAAATGAGAGGAGAGATGCTTTCAAATGCTACATCATCAGCACACATCAAAGCATGAGAGCAAGCTATGTCAGGAAGGTTGTGAATGCCCATGAACCTCTCGTATTTGGAAAGCAGACAAAGCAGGACACCTAGAGCTAGTGACTGGCCCTGGCTGACATTACAAAATCCGTGCTGAGTTGAGAAGAAAGCCCAAGATCTAACTTATGGGCCAACGGGCTGCACTATTATTTCTTTGAAGCCATTTGAGTTTTGTTTTCTATCAGCCCAAAGCAGATGAGGAAATTCTGCTTTAAATCATCAGTAATCCTGGTATAGCTCAGTTTGGCATCTCTTTGCACATTTTGAGGGTTGAAGAGGGCAACTGGGTCTACACTTCCAAGAAACACAGATGAAATTAAAAACAAACCACAAACTTCTAAACCTTGCATTATTATAAAGCCTGGCAGAACAACCAGGTCAGGTTTTTATTGCTTTAAGAGTCACTTAGGACTTGGTGGAAAAGTAAGTCCCAGAGCCAGCACTCCAAATTCTCTGCTGGAGCCATCTTCACCACATCACAGCCTCAGACATGCTGAAGTGAGACAACTGCAAAACATTGCCACTAGCCATCAGCAGCAGAGCTGACACCTCAGATCCTCAAGGACAAGACTCCTCAAGGACTCCTTCTTCAAGACCATGAAGGGTTAAGAGATATAGCACATGTAGTTCCCACTAGACAACTCCCCAGTCTGCAGACATTTTCTCAAGGCACCCTTCAGGTCCTACATAAATTCCAGTAAGCATAATACTCTAAGTAGCACAACAGCATATGGGGACAGCAACAGCTAGCAGCCCAGTGTGGATGCATTAGGCCATTTTGCAAGAGAGCAGGATTATGAATGCTTTTAATAATTGCAATGGGATTCACAAGCTGTATGCTTCACAGACCAATCCAGAGCAACATCCATCAAAACATAATACAGAAAACATTTACACTGCATTGGCTGCTTATACTATCTTACTGAAGGAGTAAACTATCTTCATAACTCAAATCAGAATTAAGAGGTTCTGATGACTAAATCAGAAGGAGACTCAACAGATCAGAGAAGGCTGGAGAAGTGCAGCAGAAAAGTTGGGGGGATCCAGAGAAGAAGGGAAAGCTGAAATTTTTGCTGTCCACTGGGCCTTGCAATGCTGACAGTCTCGTTTAGAACCATTTTTACTGACTTGGCTTCAGCATCTGCACAGGATCCTTTTTGTTATTCTAGGAAACCTACTGAAACCACCCACTCGCCCCATCCACCTTCTGGGCAACACAGCTGCTCCTCCCCACGCCTGAGTCACTGCTAGCAATGGCAGTCGGCTCGGGGTGCTGTGCTGCCTGTCACCAGCAAACAAGCTTTCGGAAGTGGAAAGGGCTGCCGTCCTTCTGGTGCAGGCCTGGCCCAGGAGCAGTCAAAGAAAAACCAACCCAACCCAACCCACCTGCATGTGCTGGGGTGAGGGTAAGGCGCACCCCAGTGCAGAGAGCACAAATGCACTGCCAGGAGGGAAGCACTGTCTCCCCAGCGATGAGCTCAACCCACTCCTCTAAGGCAGCAGATGTGCTCCTTGCTGCCTGCAGACGCAGAAGCCTAGAGATTACTCCCCTGCTTGCCTCTGACTCCCTGTCCCAAAGAGGAGGAAATAAATGCTCTGTTAATCTTGAGGCTTATGGAAATTTCACAGAGCTGGAAAACTACTTACTGTTAAATAATAGCACAAAAACATACCATCAACTGGATTTTCTTCACACAAGTCTTGCATTGTAAATTTTCTATGGCAACTTCACAAGAGGTGCAAACAGAGCAGTGTTTCTTGGCCCTTGTATTTTTCCATATATTGTAGTTTTAATTTCATTTTTGGACACAACAGGTTGCCAGGACACCCCTGCAGGTCCGTCTCTTGTTCAGTTCTCACAATGGAGGATGACAATGCAGGAGTGTGTGTGCATTTTCATGTACAGGCACACCTTTCTCATCATTGCTCTCTGCACCCCCTGCTGTGATGTGTAGCTTCCTTTTATTACACCCCAGCTTCATCAGCAAGATCCCCGGCACCGAGATGAGCTCTTGCTATTTATGTGCTGCTGCTGTACAAACAGTAGACCTTCATATTCTACCACAATACAACCTGTCAGATGAAGAATAACAAATGTTGCTAAAAGCAAGTAAATATGATTAACCATTCTGTGGCCTCAGCATGTGGCAGGTTTACTGCTGGGGTAACCTCTACAAGCCTACGTGCACACCTATTTTAACAAACGTGCACACCCGTTTTCTGACATGACATCAGGAGCCCCTGCTTCTTCAGAGTTCACTTTATTAACCTTTGCCGGGGCATGAGCTAACTAAAAACAACAGCCAGGTGACTGCTGGAGGCCCTGGAGCTAAAGTTCTAAATAGATACCATCTTCAGCTAGCTCCTTCCAGCTATCTCCCAGTCCTGCCAACTGCAAACGTACGTTTGGTTTTCCCTCTATTACACATGCATGCACTCAGGCACTCTCTGGTACTCCTCGCACTTCCCAAACTTTTGCTTTTGTTCTGGAAAGCCAGTAACGCCTTCACATTGTCCCTTCCAAATTCAGTATCTTTCTAATACCAAAATGGCTCAGGCAGTGTTCCTGAAACCTTGGAATGCAGGTTTTGGGAACATTACATTAACATTTTTAAGTTCAAAGAATGCTTCTGCCTGGAAAGCAGCATTGCCATGACACCACTCAGAGTTGGTCTAGAGGGATCTTTGCCACAAGAAAACAGTCATAACACACTTCAGCTGCTGAGCAATTCCAGCAATGTAAATGTCAAAGCTACCACAACCACATAAATGACAGATATTAAAAATAAAAAAGGGGGGGGAGTTTTATCTCTTTGTGGCTGTGACATTTGAGCTTTATCTGACCTTTCCAGATGCTCTTCCCTCCTTGCTAAATCACTCTTCCACCCAGCCCTGCTTTCCATAGGTGAGTATAAACTTTCTGACACAGCCAAAAGACTGGTATATTTGCATTACAGCCCTGGAGAAGCTGTAACTGAGTCAGTACCGTGCTGCTTGCCTCCCTTCTGACAGGAGAAAGGTCTGCGCTTAAGCAACCAAGGAAAGAATTCACTGAAGCACTGCCTCTCCAGAACACCACCACTGCGCTCAAAGGGAGGCAGTGTTCACAGGCACCCTCCTTCCTTGTGTGAGAGATGAATTTTGAGCAAGTATTTCAACACAGCTCTGCTGTTCAGATGTGTCCACAAAGGTCTGGCTCCTGTTAAGATGGGGATTGTGCTGCTAGCACACAAATCTCTGCCCAGTAGCACAGTTTTATGTTGTCTGCACACGTGCTCTGCAAAGCGAGGTCTTGAACAGGCTAAAAGCTATGGGTGCTAGCCCAGGCTTTCTTTTAGTGTTGTAGAGGAACTGACAGGAAGACTCCCTTTCCAGTCACCAGGAAAGCAAGCAGGATATTCAAACAATACATCATGCACAGCTGGAAAACAAAATCAGTTTACTCAGCTGCAAGTGCTGCTCTTCTGCTAGTTGTGTGTTCAGAGGAGTGCACCTGGGGCTTCTGACTGGATGGCTGGGCTGCATTCCCTTGCCTGGCCTGAAAGCGAACTCCCCGCAGCACCCGCTTACTACACCACCATACATTACAGGACTGCTGAGACACTCCTGCTAATTCTTCAACAAGTTCTACAGCCGATTCCATGCTGCAGGGAATTTTATTTAAATAAAATTATCTGGAACAACGACTGAGGCACTCAGCTAGTTACTAGTAGTTTATTAAGAGCAGGCAGAAAACTGCTGCACACATGGCTTTTTTTAAGCAATAGAATTAGTAATAAAGCAGTTCCAGCTACCCAAAAGTGGGATCCTTTCCACCTTGGTAGTCTGGGAGCTGAATATACTGTATCAAGTAAGGAGGACGCTAACCCACAGCCACCACAAGTCTCTCTTGCTCCTTGAACAGACTAGGCCGTCATTAGTTTATTAATCAGAAGGTTTTGGACTGAAAGACTGGGCAGGCCATGAAACAAGTCTCAACCATCCAGTCCAAGTTTCCCTGCACTCAGCACTAATTCATTACCAGCATTAAACCCCAGGGTTTCATATGTTTTTCCTCCTCCTGGTGACAGTTTCTGTGGCACCCCTTCTCCAAATCTTCCTTTCACACCTTAAAGCACTTGGAAGAACTGCAGGGGTCTCCCAGGTGGCTGCTTGTCACCCTCCCCACACTCAACACACAGGCTTGGCTGCAGTTTCTTTTCCTTCCCAAGGCTGTGCTAGAAGCTGACAAGGAGGTTCTCAGTTAATTAGGGAGTAATTACAAAGTAATCCTGGATCCTGTCAACATCTTGGCACAAGAAAGGCCATGGCTGGACAAAACAGATTACACCAAGTCTAGTGAAGAAAGCCAGGCGCTGAAAGGGCTGTTCATGAAGTACAACTGTGATCAGATAAGCCAAAACAAGACCTCCTGGCCCACTGAATAGTTTCTGTGCCCAGAGGCTGCAAGTGACAAAAACTTTATACACATATGTATTAGTGGTTTTCAGCTGTGATGGGGGAAGTGCAGCCCTACAGCCCTCATCTCTGTATACTACACCTCTTGGTTTACTCCTTGGTGTACCTGGATGTCTGCTAGGATGCCCAAAAATACTCACCAGCAGCTGTCCTTTCCCCATAGAGGAGCTCTGGGGATTAGAGATCCTCTACACAGTCCTCATTGCAAGTCCAGGGAGCCACCCAAAGTGCCTCTTGTTTGAACTTGACTTAAGAGGTCAGCTACCATTTGCCATACCCTCCGAATTCATCTTCTAACCTGAAATACCTCCACTGCACATTGCTTTGCACTCGAAGCCACCTAACAATTTTGAAAAGAAGAAAAGCATTTGATAAACCCTTTCAGCATTACTCTCCAAGCCCATTCTCCAGGACATGGGGGTGGTTCAAAGAGCTTGGCTTGTGTTCAAGAGTTACACTGTCAGCAGCTGATCTCTAAAGATTTACAGGTGTGATGGTCAAAAAGACCAACGCTACACAGTGAAAAGCTTTGCTTTCTAATGGAGTTGGCCAATTCTCTTAGAAAGGCCAAGGAATTAAATGGATATTCAGAAGAAATCATTACAGACACTTGCACCAGTATTCCACCACCTCCACAAAAGGAATTTAGTACCGCTAGCATCAGTGTTAATGTCCTGTTCTGGTTTAATTGCAGCTGCTGAGTTCCAAGCATGGCTGAAAGACAAAATATAGCCCACGCTGCTTCTGAAGCACTATAGCCTGAAAACGGGAGGTATCATTACACCGTACTGTGTGTTACCAGCATCCACCTAAAGAACCATTTGGTGTCTGCGTAAGGAATTACCGAGGATGAAAAGGAAAATTGTAAGTTTACTTGCATTTCACAACTCCAGAGCACAGCCCCTGCAACTTGGAAACACTGAGCTCAGTCACTGCTTCTTAACCACTTCCCAGAACCCACCTCTGCAGCTGAGGATGAGAACAACACCACAGCAGTAACAGCCCCAGCCCTAGCTGTAACTGCATAATCCAGGCTGGATCCCACTGGGAATGTGAAGTTCACCTCCAAAGCCTCTCCTTGTCCAGAGGAATTAGAAACTGCTGCATAGGGAAAATAAATCCTCCTATCAATCAATCCATCCTTTAGGATGATGGCAATGAATCAGCAGATCACTTGCAAGAATCACAACTGAATTCAGTGTAGGAGTTTTCATTTTTGTTCAGTAGAACACAGTTCTCGGTGTCTTGCACAATTTTTAATTTTCCTCTC
The DNA here is from genome assembly GCF_000696875.1 of Nestor notabilis. NCBI lineage: Eukaryota > Metazoa > Chordata > Aves > Psittaciformes > Psittacidae > Nestor > Nestor notabilis. The sequence continues at coordinate 61,719 of NW_009919022.1, forward strand.
CTGGAAGACAGGAGAGAAAAGAAAAAGCCAGAACCCCTTCCACACTGGTTTTCCACTGGTGTGGTATATCTGCTTTGGAGTCAGAACAATCTCTTTTACTAGCTAACAACGGGCTAAAGCGGTGAGGGCAGAAATCTCAATACAGCACACTTCCTGTCCAACACATGGTAAATATTTGTTCTTTACATTTGTGCCTCTGGAGCCTTTAACTCCATTTCTGCTATAGAGTTGCACCATTTCAGGAAGAATTTGCTTCTGGCATTTGAAAACTATTGACCATTAAATCAATGAGCCAACTGGCATTTCAGACAAGTAAAGTACAAGCTCTCTTTATCCCAGAGTTAACAGGAAGCACTAATAGCTAGGAACTTACAAGAAGTCTTCAGACATGCAAAAAGCATGCAAAAAAACCCTGTACGAGTAGATCAACCAGCTAGAAGCATAGTCTTTTAGAGCTCATTGTGCAGCTCAGACTAGTTAAGACTCTTCATTATGCTCTTCTCCCTCCCCTCTGAAATCAGCTCATAAATGTCAACTTACTTCAAGCTCTCTCATAACAAAAATTAAACAGAGCTTGTGTCTGCACTTTATATGCTGAGCTTCCCAAATGCTTTATAGCATTTGAAGATATACTGGAAGAAAACATTTTGCTGAGCACTGAAACACAAGTATTTATGGACTGTAAAGTGGCAACAAACCACTGAAAGTGGTTCAATTCATGAAGGCTGAGCTCCAACTGCTCCATGCAGGATTGGGCCAGGACACCAGGATGAAAGCCTTTACGAGCAGCCTTATGCCCTGATGGCAGGCCTGTATGCTCCATTTCACCACCCAGTCAAACTCTCGGAGGGTTTATGCAGACCAGAACTGATTTCATGGTAAGGTGTCACCCCCTGGGTCCCAGGAAAAGGTTGGTGGGGAAGACAGCAAACACCTGGCACTGCAACATGGATCAGGACATGCAGATCTGCTCCGGCCTTAACTTGTCTGAGAGCACAGGACTTCTTTCACTCAGAGCAGGTCAGGGAAGTGTCACCCCTCCAGCAGATTCACAGTGCTCCACAGGCAGACACTAACACAAATGCTCTGCTGAAGATGTGTCTTGTGCTTCTGCTCTCACGGGCTGGGGGGGCTATCAGTCTACCCTAAGTCCACAAAGACAGCAGCGCTAGAGCTGGTCTGGCTGAAAGCCATTTAGCTGTATAGGTTCGGAGACATTTGGGGCTACCCAGAGCCTTTGTGTCCCTCTTGCATAATGCTGTCCTAAGGGGCTGCTTCCTTCAGCTTCCTGGGAGGATTCACAGGTGTTGCTTTTTCTGTGGCTCTTCTTTGGCTGTTTACTTTGCTGATGAAGGGAAAGGGAGGAAGAGGAAGTTACAGCTTAATTTATCAAAGCTTTCTAAATACAGAGGTAAGTAAACAGGCTGGATAATTGAGACAACTCAATGTATTTGCCCACTGCTCTGTATGATGCTGCAAAATCAGCACAAAGCATTGCTCCAGGCTTTTCAGACTGCAGGACTAGAAGACAGAAAAAACTTGAAATAACCTGGTTTTCTAAAGGATGTTGGCAAGTCTCCTGGCTAAAAGAACCTATAGATGCATTTGAAGTGAGAAAGGGACTCCAAAGCAGTGTTTGGCATGAAGCCCCCAGCAAAGAACAAGGGTACCTATATCCAACAGTTTCTGAAGGCTACATGGCATGGATGTACGTTTGGGCTTCACTCCCATCACTGGAGACACAAGCTTTAAGCTATAATATACAGGAAGAAAAGAAGACTTTTGAATACATTTGTCCCCTTGGCCATTATCACTGTCCCTGACTTCATACACTGTCAGCGCTCAGAGCCCTCAAGCTTATTTGCAGCTGTGAAATGCATCACTCTGAGCTCCAGAGATTCACTTTATAAGCAAGGTCTGCAATTGTTAAGGTCATTCACTTGATACGGGATTTTCCAAAATTAGGAGAACAGCTCCTGGAACAATATGACCATGATGCATGTGTACAACCAAAGAAGTAAGGGCCCTTGAAGATGGGTAGGGATCTTACTGTATTAGGAACAACACAGACATAGGGTGAAAAGCTGCTCTGTGCTCCAAAGCACTTTCAATATGAGACTCAAGAGATGAGAGTGGAGACACTGCATTCCAGAACAAGGCAGTGTGAGTCAGGGTGCTTGGCAGTGGTCTCAGCACACCCACAACCTACCTGTTGTCACATTCTTTACCAAGATTGTAGTAAACTAAAGAAAGATTGAATCCAAAGAAAGACTGGCCCTGCCCAAAAGAAGCACCAAACAGTTCACAATCCCCACAAGCTACATAGCTGCGTCTGAACAGCAGCCTCCTATGCAAGACCACAGGACCGACCTCCTTGCACTCTCCAATGTTTGGTACCATCACCTTCTTCCCAAAAGCTATATTGTGCTGCCATGATGCAGTTTGCTCTAGCTTGGTCCATGCATTTGGTGCTGGCAGCCAAATTGGAAGGAAAACAACAGAACTATGGATGCCTATGGCAGATTACTCCTAAGCAAGAGAGGCAGCACAAATACGAGCAAGAAAACATTTTTTTGAAAATGTAACAAACAGCCAGTTGGCATCAGGGGCTGACAGAGGTGAGAGCTGACATCTCACAGTAGAGAGATAAGAAGAATGGGAGAGGCAAAATAGGGCCTTGAAAACAAAGGCAGGTACCTCATATTTAACAAGGTGAAGAAAGGGGTGCTACTGGAAAGACATGAACTGAAAGGCATGTTTGTAAGTGATAGGTGACAAAAATTATTGCTGCAGCTGTTTGGGTGAGTGTGATTGGATTGTTTCATGGAAGTCAGGAAAAAAAAAAAGATGTTGTTGTTATTCAGACATAAGATAATTAAGAGTCTGTGTGGGAGCTGGATAGGAGATCCATCAGCCTTTCTGGAGGGAAATGAAATGTCAGGTCAGAGCAGGGAATGTCACATCTATTGTTGGATGAAAGGATTTAACTGAGCTGGGTGTAGGCAAGATATTGAATGTTTACATAAAGGCACTGCAAAAAAAGTCCCACTGCTAACCCAGATGAGCAGTAAATGTCTTCTAAAAGGCATAATAAGGAACTGAGCCTTGGGAACTCTGAACAGGGACCACTATGGTGCCCCCTCTGCCTCCCACCTCCACCCCTGCAACGCAGACCAACAGTGAGACCGTGAAAAGGTAGATCCACTTCTCTACCCCTAAGAAGATGTATTCCTCTCATTCACACACACAGAGCAGTCGTAGTCACTTTTTATTGCTGTCACCTCTGTGAAGCCAGCACAGATAATTGGGATGGTGCTGAGATCCGCACCTTCTCATGCATGAAGTGAAGTAGGTCCTTACTTTGGCACAAGCTTGCCAGTGTGTCCACTAGATGCTTCATGGAATGTGCAGGCCTCCAGCAGTGCACAGAGAAGCAGTCTCAGGATGATCAGATCCTCAGTGAATTAGTGGGAACTGATCACAGGGATCTCTCCGCCCAGGCTGCAACTTTTAGGTGGGCACGCACGTTTGCACAGCTGTAGGTTCAACAGTTTTCACTTACAGTTTAAATACCCAGCACATGAAACATCCAAGAGCAATACAAATTCATATATATTGGTATCTGTGTGTCCTGTGGTTGTGGGGAAAGGTATTTATTACAGTAATGGCCATATTTAAAACTGAATTGCATCGTGACTTATTTTTAATTGTATACCGAAAGTACTAAAGCTACTGTGGGTGGTGCGATTATGAAGATGGTCTTTTCTGGGATCTTAAGACATATTCTTTGCTGAGGCATGAATGTGTCATCTCAGGGCTAGGATAAAACAGGATTCAAATTGTCTACACTAGCACTATGTAGCAAGCTATTTCTCAGTATGCATCACAGCCCAAGGAGTGGTCTAATTAGTGAGCATCCTCATGGGCCCTAAGGCATCTGCATGCCACTGCAAGTTTCACGCCACCTTACCACCACATGCCCTGCAAGTGATGGGATCTCACATCTTCATGCAGCATATACAGCCATGACTGGTCCTGAGGTGTGCTTTGAGGGATCCGTGCCAAGTCTGTGGGTACACCTGGGCAGCACAGTGAAAACCAGAGTAGAGGTGTCTGAGTACCTGAGCCAAGGTACCAGAAACAGCAGTGGCAGGAAAAAACAGCCTGGCGAGGGTTTTCAAATGTAGGAGCTATACTAGGGGTGCAGGGCACAGCCCCTCTTGTAGAGATTAGTACACAGCAAGTGTAGGAACTGCAGTGGAGCAAAGAAGCAGGGGAGGTCAGGTCTTACCAGCATGTGTATTCAGACCAGGATGGAGATCTTAAAGCATTAAAAAAAATGCAGTTGGAGATTAAAAATTATGATAAGGGGTAATTACAGCAGGAGCTTTGTTCCAGACTGCTGTGGTTCAGTGTTTCAGACACTCCAACAGAACAACAACTGCGTTAGAGAGATGGAGGCAATGCTGGCTCACCCAACATAACACCTGGCTGAGGACAGCACAACAATTCTCTGCTTCCCCAATTAGCTGTCTTTGCTCAAAATTCATGCTATTTCACCCTGCCCATGGCCACCAAGACTGCAGACTAGTAATCTAAGCAGAATGTAACCTAACTTTAAGGGGATGCAGCCTTTAAGGACTTCCTTGATCTCATGACCAAACCCTCATATATTTGTCTAGTTTTACCTTAATTATTTGTCTTGAAACTGTTTATGCAGTCTACCAAACTAAGAAACTCCAAAAGAAGTCAGATGTGGGATTGATTATCAAGAATTAAAAGGGAAAGGGAAACATTCAAGCTTGTGGGTTTTTTTCTTCCTTTGATCTTTTATTCAACTTGAACCATTAGCAAAGGCAGTTTCAGTTCTAGGTGGCACAGTAGCTCTGAGCTAGTGTCTGTTAGTATCATTTATTCTTTAAAAAACTTGTGCTATGGTTTTACACTTTAATTTTCCAAAACTTTTCTGACAAGGAAAAAAGGAAGTGAGGCTTAAAGACATGTGTACCAGGGATCTGCAATACTTTGGGAGGGTATTGAGACTGTTAGAATAGCTGTTCTAGGTAAAGCCTGGGAAACATAGTCAGAAAACTTTCTGGACTTGACTCAAAGACTGCCAAGGAGAATGTTTCCACTGACTGCAGGGGGTTGGGATCAGACGCTGCACTGCAGGGGACAGTGGCAGAACAACAGAAAAAGTCTGGTGACTCCAACCAAGTCCAAAGGCGCTGTAAGGAGCTGCTGGGTTATTTAGAAGCAGACCCACAGAACACTTTGCCAGATACTAATGGGAAAAATTTGATCTCTTTTTAAACCTAGCAGCAAGATTTCCACCATCCTGATGACGGGAAAGCCTATGGGAACATAGGGGGAAACACTGCAGAAAGAACTGGCAGGAAAACACAGCTACCAGGCAGCTCAGCCCATCAGGAAACATTTGCCATTTCTACTTTTCCACCTCAAAGAGCTGGAGGCTTCAAACAATGTTGTCTGAGAGACAGAGCACAAGAGGATGGCAGGGAAGCAAATCCAGCATCGATGCCTTGTGCAAAGATATCCCCATTGACTGGTGAGGAGGACTTCGGGACCAGCCCAGGACCACCTTCTGTAAAAGTCATACTCTACTCCTCTGGAAAGATGTGACAACCCAGAGGTAAGCTAGATTTGTAACACCATGCTACTGTATCTGGCTGGGGAACTAACTTGGCATGTGGGGCAAGCGTATGAGTAATCTGAAAGCAGGAGCTGTAGCAGCTCCAGTGGCTGAGGACAGAGTGTGATTTAAGTCCTAGCCACAGACACGTTCACATTCCTGCATTTGCTTATTTCTAGGAGATGAGGTCAAAGACCTTACCACAGGAGAGGATGGATGATGTAAACTGGATGGTGAGTGCCAGCACTAGGGTTGGGGTTTTTTTCACTGTACTCTGCACGTAGCCAGAGCCTTTCTATTTATAGGAAAGGCCACTGGTATAAAAGGTGCATTCTTCAGTGGGCCAGAGGAGGAGGCATCACACTGGGTATAAAATATTGGTACTGTTTCCAAAGCTCAGCACTCCCAGTTAAGGGATGAGAGAAAAAATACCCCAGTGTTTTCCCCCTCTGAGGAGCAGCTTTCAGGTGGGCAGAGGACTGGAAGAGAGATTCAAGGTGAAAAATCAGCTATTTTCATCAAGTAAAATGAATACACCTCTGGATTTATGGTGTCTTAGCTATTTTCAATGAAAAGAGCTAGATATCTCCCCCTCCCCCTTTTTTTAACAGATTTAGGCTGGAAGAAAGAGCAGTGGGACAATTCTCATTTGTCATGCCAGATGTCCCAAGATGCAATGCATTAATGCAAATATTATTTTGGGAAAGAGAGAAGATGGAATAACAGTAAAATCCCACCAGAAACAAAGTTATATTTTTTTTTTTTTAGACATTTCTACATTGAAGTCATTAGGATTTTCCCTTTCTTTCTCTAGATCCATTTCAACCCTAACCACACTCCCAGCTACATTCTTACTGCATAGTGTGTCTAACCAATAGCTGCAATTTCACCCTTTTTAGAAAAGTGAGCAAGTTTCAGGATAGCTTTGACAATTTGAGATACTGAATAGGGTGAATCAGACATCTTTTTCCTGCTCTATAAAAAAGGGCCTGTTATCAGCAAGAGCACATAAAAGAGAAGTACCTTGTCAAGGGCTGCAGGATTTTGCTTCAGAAGTGGATTTGGGATATCTTTCAGCAAGTGTAGCTCAGATGCCACATGCTCCCAATTTCTTCTTCTGTGTAGGAACTCATTTAAAGGCATCTACCACAATAAGCTACCAAGTAGAATGGTACTTCATAGGAGTCTAACAGGCACAAACTATGGGAAATGCAATTCCCTTTGGAATTCACAGCACAGATACAACTGAACTATACCTGCATACCCAAACATATTTTGCACAAGGGAAAGGAAATTGACCAAAGTATTGGGATCTCTGGATTTTCAGTATCTGGCACTTCTTGTTAAACAAACAAACACCAAATAATAATAATAAAAACCCCAAACATCCACCATCAAAAAACTAAACACACAAAAAAGCAAAACCAAGGTCACTCCAGTATTGCTTTTCCCCCTTGGAAAACACACGCTTTTCACTAGAGAAACCCACTGCAATACTCCAGTTAAGAGTATACACATTTTTAGTCAAAGAACATTTCTAACAGTTTGAGAAGGACTGACCCTTTGCAGTAATTGCTGAACATCCCCCTTGGTACCAATGTTTCCCAAAGCATCATCAAGAGAACAAGGCATACATACCATGCTGTCAGTTTTGCCATCAACCCTGCAGTTCCCAACTGTAGGAAAGGTGTTTTCTCCCCCCTGCTAGCAAGCTGCCCCTAGGAGGGCAGTCCCTGGGAAAAGAACACGGCAGTTCAATAGACAGTGGTTGGTTGGAAGAGGATGGCAGACAGGCAAGGGTAGGGTTTAACTTTGAATTCATCTGTAGGGAGATGCACTCAGTTCTAAAGGATGACTGTCAGTTAAGGGGAACTGATCTGAATGGGATCAGGCATTAATGATTATTTGCCTTTGCTGCTGTCTAAAGAGAAGGGATGATGAAAATTGCAAGATGAGAATTGCTTCCGACTTGTCCTGGGACAGGGAGAAAAAAGGGGAGGTGGGGATGAGTTTTGTTTTCTTGGACGAGGAAAATTGCAAAAATAGCTGGGGAAGAGCTTATTTGTGTTGTGAGCTTTAATCTCAGTCTGGCAGTGGTGGCAACAGGCTTTGGTCCAGCAGCAGCTGGAGAGAACGACCATATGAAAAATCTGTATTATACATGAACGTAAATCCAGAATTTTCCATTCCTCTTCCTTCTGCCTGGAAGCATATCACATCTATTCCCAGAAGTTTCAAATAGCAGACACTGAAACAGTCACCAGCCCTGTGGGCTAGGAATTATTTTTTCATAGCTCTATGTATAAAAAAAATTTGCATTTTATCCCTGAACATGAAGAAAACTTGCAATACAATTATGTTATTACTGAAGTCAGGAGAATTTTTAACCTCCCTGCCTGACAAACAGAGCACAGGAGCTCGCTGCAGAGTCCAAAAACTGAATTTTACAGCTTATGTGACTGGAGGTGCAGTCAGTCCTCAAGGAGATACACTACAGGATTCACAAGGTACTGGTGGAAGGGAGTATTTGCATGGGTTACCACAGACTTGTGCAAAGCTCTACTACTTTCTGACAAGTAGCTTGCTCCACTAATACTACTATGTTCAGGTTTCCTTTTGGTGCTTGGCTCTGAAGAAACTGCTCAGAGACCACAAACCACGCTTTAATAAACAAGACACACACACAGAGAAGACAAATTCCACCACAACTAAAACTCAGTCATCCTTCTGCTCTTTCCACCTCCCACGCTGAGCTTCAACCTTGCATTTAGAACAAGTCAGAAGTGACCAGTTCTGCTCAAAGCATTAAAGCAGCCAAGACACAGATGCATCAGCAGTTTTATAGCCTTTGTAGGTAGCCACTGGTCATATGTCTGCATAAACTGATAATCAGGGGACTATTTGCCTCCTTTTCTAAGGCTAAGCAAAATGGAAAGCAGCCAGGACAGCAAGCGTTGGATAGCCCTGGAAGATGAAGTGCTGTGCTCAGATACTTCGGACCCAACAGAGTAACCCTCCTAGCACATTTGGTTCAACAGCCAAGATAGGATTAGTTAAAGAGGCGAAAGGGAGGACATGGGGGTAGCTGCAAGGCATACCCCACGCTCAGAGTCCCCCAGAAATGAACAGCTTGAGCACCCCCCTTGCTACACACTGGAGAGCTTCACTGTAAACACACCCTCTGCCGAAGCAGAGAGCAGTAATATAAACCAGATGCTGTGGGGAATTTTTTTCCCTCTTCGTCTGCACTAAATTTAAATACTGAGCTCTTCTTTTGCCAACTCGTTCTTAAAGGGCCTGTGTGCTGCTATTCATCTCTACCCACTTGTCTGAATTCAACAGGGATCTCAGCAGCCCTCCACACACAGTGACCACCCCAGGAAACATGTGTTCCTGAAGCATGAGTGAGAACTGGCTTTCTAACAACTTGCCAGGAATCCTCACAGCTCCTCTGCCCATTTGCCTGGGCATGAAGGGAATCTTGCAGGTTAAATCATGGCATAAAAGCACTGCTTGTTGCTCTGGCCACATAAACGCTAATGGATTAATGCAATGCCATCCATTCACCTGGGTTCTTCCAAGCTGACAAAGGAAGGGAGAGATGCCATGTAAGATACACTTTGGAATTTGTGTGTCACACTGTAGTAGATGCTGCCTACAACAGGACACAGCATCACATTTCAGCATTGTGCTGTGGCCCTATCTAAATTTATGCGAGGACTCCTGGGCTCAAACTTGTGAAGCCGTAAGAGCAAGAGTTAAAGGCAGGCTGACATGTGATGGGCTGTTGAACATCGCAGTACACAGGACTAATTACACACCATCCAGTGCAGCAGAAGCACATAAGCAGCAGCATAATTGCACACTGGGTAACAATGTTCCCAAAAGCTGTTTTTCCAGCCTTAACAAGAGGGTAGTCTCAAAAAAAACCTCAGCCATAGTTTTAAAGACAATTCTACCCTGCCCCACTGCTGAACATTGCTAGTCCACTAAGAGGTACAGTAAGGAGGAGCATGTGCCTGAACCACAGCTGCTCCATCTCTAGGTCCAAAGTCTTCTTTCAAACCAGATACAAGCCCTAGAAAAGTTTCTCAATTCTTGAGGTACATCCTGTTCCAGTTCTTTATCTTCTGAAGAGAGATGTGGCAGAATCGACACAGGAAATTTAATTCCCACCTCATGTATGACAAAGAATTGCACTTCACTGTCAAAAATTGTACCAGACCTGATCAACACAAAGTTGGTTTAATTGTGGTGCCAAGAGCAGTCCACTAGCCTTCTGTGCCAGGTGGCATTTTAAAATGACTATCCCATCACAGGCCTCACTTCTCAGGCAGAGTAAAGGAAATCCATTACTCAAGGCCATACAGAGCTCATGACAAAGGGCAGCTGAGGACAACACCCTAAGTACAGCCCCTCCAGACAACAGGCTCCACCTTCATCACCACCATCACACTTAAATGGGTTAGCTGCCATGGTACAGCTCAACTGACTGCACCTGCCACAAGCGTTAAGTCAACACCATCTTCCTAATGAAGGCTTTAAGTGATCATGGCTAGCCATTAAAATGGCATCAAGTTTAAGCATCTCCTGGGGCTTTGTCTCCATCCTCCCTTCCCCTTACTGGGCTACCACAGCCCACAGCTGCTTTTGTTATCAGTGGGGCTTTCTTTCCAGGAAGGTGCCTTAGCCCCCTAGCACCGTTAAACATCAGCTGATCAAGCAAATTACTAGTAGTGTAACAGGCAACGTGCCATTCTTCAAAGATGCAAACTAACAGTAGTGCACCCTTTCCTATGTACTGTTGTATTACATTCCTAATTGGTTTCGGCTTTTCTTGAAAATCAATGCCTTACCCCCAAAGTCAAATATTAACCTATTTATTCTTCGATAACAAGCCGTTCAATAAGCAGCAGTACTAATGAAGTCTGACTTCCTACACTGCTGCAGTGTGTGTTCACTGGCGTCTAATAAAGAACAAACTTATTTGTCTTGTCCCATCCTGCCACACCTCCAAAGAAGAGCATGCAGTTTACACCTTTCTTCTTCATTGCCTGACTTCTGGCTTGTTTTCCCTAACTTTGCTGTTATCATAACATCATTGAACCTTCAAAGGTAAATAGCCATAAGGAAAGAGGGTTGTTCTCCCTTGGAATATAAACTTATCTAGAAGATGGAAAATGAAAGCAAAGTGGACAGTTTTTACCACGGAGAGAACTAAGGGGGGGGGGGGGGGGGAAAAAAAGTTACACAACATTTCATACAAGCACAAATACTACCTGATGTAATTATTAGTGATGAGAGAAAAGATGATAAATAAGGTGAAATCATATTTTGATTTATAAAGCTTAGCTGTGAATAACTAGATTTAATCAAAGGCAGGTGAATAACACAATGACAAATAAAAGTCACTGGTGATAAATCTCCAGGATTCAGTTGTATTAGAACTGGGAAAGAGCCTTGAACTGCCGACTACCTCATCTGCTTAATGCCCAGCAATATCCTAGAAATGAGACTGCAGGTACAGGTGAGGAACGAATGGGATGAACAATTACAGACATTACAATACCAGCACAGTGCTCTGCGCTATGTCTGCATGCAGAGCACAAGGGGGGTCCTGCACCTGCACAACAAGAGGGTGCTTCTGTAAGCAAACTCCTTAAATCATCTGAGATGTTCCATTTACTTCTGCTTTACACTTCAGTAAGCAAAAGCAGAACATAATTATGCAGCAATTGCTCCATACATCTACAGCAGATTTTATGTAGAATTTGACTTAAGTAAAGGTCAAATCAATACTCTGTGGCTTACAGTTGGTTTGTTTAGATTCTTCAAGGCAATACAAAGTAAATCTCCTCTTTCCTGCCCCTCCCTTGTCACTCCTGAAAAAAGACATTGTTAGGATACAGAAATAGTTGTTCAAATCTAGACTTTCTGTGGACATTGTGGTTGCATATTAACTACCAGAGAGAAATGGGTAGCATGGGGAGGTGCCCTTCTCTCATATGCAGAAGTAAAACCATTTGAAGGATGGTGTGCTTTTTAACTTGTGTATTGTAAGTTTTGAAATAGTCTTACTGTAATTTTGGGTGAATAACAGCACTGGACTGCTTCAGAAAGCAGTGCTTCAACACCCACTGTAAAACAGAGCATCAAAAAACCTATGACCTATCACAACACATTGTTTGCCTAAACTGAGTAGGCACACAATCATATCTCTAACCAATATCCTTTCTTAGCTTTTTTTTTTATATATATATTTTTTCTAGTAAGCTCTGATCTCATCTGAAATGTATGTTGTTTTACCTACAAGTCCCCACCTTGCATACATTGCTCTCAAAACTCCCAGATGTGGCTCCTGACCACAGGAAACAATCTGTGGTCTAGTCTGTCAGGAAGAACAAAGTACAAGTATGCCCGTTGCTTTATACTTGCACACGGGTAGCTGGAAATACTAATTTTACCTAGAAACTCTCCAGGACATGGGCTCGTCCCATTTTCTGTGGTGCATGAAGCACTCTGCTGCACAAATTAATGGCCAGTAAACCTGTGCACTTTATGATTTTCAAAACAGGGAGCACCCATTAAAAGAATGCAGAGGTGCTCTACAGCAGTGGTCACAAGCTACCACAGAAGTCCTCACCCTGGTCCCCTGGCACAGCAGAATGTTTTTTCACCCAGGGACAGTTTCTTTGGCACGTGGAATAGGATATATTCAGCCCAGGAGCATGGTAAAATTCCAGAGAGTTGAGCTTTCTATGGCGATTTTGGAAAAGCCTGTGGACCTAAGCAATGTACTGGCATACTGGCTAAACTCATTGAGACGCTCCCCAAGACCAGCAATAGGAAAGGAGTTCCCACAGGACCAGAGCACCATCCTGGGTTTCGACCATCCCACAACCTTTTAAGTCTTCTACTAGTACCTCAATTTAGGCTACACACGATTTTTTCCAGTCCTGGAAAAATCACTTTGAGGACTCTTAGTAATAACTGGTGTGATATGACAAATCAGAGAGCACAAAGTTGTGCTCTCTGTATCTGTACTCTCAGGCATTGCCTCTGTTTCTGAGTAAGCTCACAGTGAGCTGTGGTCACTCAGTACACCCCTGAAGCACACACAGAAGGATGCCTGCTCAGCAGCCTTACTTACCAGAGGTGGTCTCTCAACTCTTGCCTCTGCTTCCTGACACAAGTCAGCTGATTTCTTGTATTAGCAGATATACCTGCCAAGTTTCCCAGCTCAGTGGACAGAGACAAAGCTACGCTGAGGAAGCCCATATATTCATAGGGCGCAGGCATGACTGGCTTGCTTGCCAGGCAGAGTGCCCTCTCGCTGACAGGGAAGGCAGCAGCAGGGCCATCCCCCCATCTTCCAGACAGATCAACACCCAGCACTGCCCCACTGGGGCAATGGGACCAAGATGGACACCCTCCACTGAGAGGGGCACCCTGTGCTGGGCTGACAGGCAAGCACACAGGCCAGAGCTGAAAGAGAGGAGACACCATTTACCTTCCACTAACCATGTAGCCTTTGGAAAAGCAGGGGAATCCAAGGAGCATTTCTGGTTTTTAACAGGTTTTTTTATTAATTGCAAGGAAGAGCAAGTCAGTAACAACAGCACAGACTTCCCCAGTATCTGCCAGCAGCACCTGCCTCCTGCGGCAGCTGTGGAGGGTCCCCAGGGCCTGTTTCAGGGTGCTCATCAGCACAGCTATAAAAGAGAAGCAGAAGGGATTGAGTACACAGCTAGAGCACTACATCTGTAACAGCAACATGCATTTCTTTGCAGGCATGCCTGAAACCCCATGGGTTCAGCGGGACAAGGAGGTTGGAGAGGCTCCCACTCCTGACGTGAAGGATAAAATGAGGTTTCTGCCTAGGGAAAGGCAAGTAATTTACACGAGACATTTCAATTGAGATGATGCAGTAGCAGGGATTTGGGAGCTAATGTGGCATGCAACAAAGAGGATTCCTGCTAAAGAATGACACAAAACCCATATGGGGCAGCTGGAATGACAGAACTGCAAGTCCAAAGCACAGCAAGTGACACCAGTGCTCATACCAGAGCTGCTGTGACCCACCACACTGAGATATGTCCTCTCCTGTTCTTCCACTGCAAGGGACAAGACTTGCAGAAATGTCTCAAACTCAGGTGGAAGAAAGTTACAGAAAAAGATAACACCTTTCTGAGAAGGTTTTCCTGCCAGGCTCTTCTGGTTCAAACATAGAAGCTCTCAACTTGGAGAGCTTCCACTTGAGCTATATTGTTGCCCTAGCAAAATACTGATTCCCACCTGCCACATGCTATGCATTTGGGACAGACAAGGAAAAGAGGTTTTAATTAGGAGACAGTGCCCTGGTTCCAGCTAAGCCCTGGTATGGAAGAGCAATGAAAGCACTGTAAACTCTCATTGCAGTGGTGGGATACAGGGAAAACCAAAACCTTCACTCTAAGACTGGACAAGTAGCCTGGGCAGAATGACTAAGCTGTACCCTGACCCTCACATAATTTTTTGATAAAGTTTTTAATAGAATTTAATAATCAACTAAAAAGAAGTGCATAAGACATGAGTCAAGCACCCTCTCACATATAACCCAATAGAAAGGCTCCCGCACACTCTGAGGTACATCTCACGTGCCAGTTCAAGGTAGGTTTCTTTTGCATTTAATCATTTCTCCCATGAATAAGTAAGATCTAACGAAAGAGCTCTTACCCTGACAGTATTTGTATTCTGATACCCACCTGCTACTCACATGCCTCTCCTAAGACAGTCCCTTGTTAAGATTACAGTAGCAAGGGCGGGAGATGAGTAGAAGCTGACACTGCCTAACATTAAATCCTTAAAGCAGTCATTTAGCTTATTATCAACTTCTTATTTCAGACTTTAGGCCCAAATCCCACTGAATTAGCCCCCTTCATAGTGTTACTCATCATTTTGCCCTGTCTGCCTATGTACTTAAGAGCAGACACACCAGTACCTCATTCACACCTGTGCTTACACCACCCTTACCCTTGGTACGGTTCCATGAGAGGGAAATCTCAAACACAGTACCAGTCACAGTCCTCTCAGACTCGATTCTTTTTATGGGAAAGAGAACAGTTTCATGATCAAGAATGACTAAGCCAACCACCCTTCTTGAGTTACCATGGTTGTCCAAGGACTAGCTGCAGAAATTGCTACCACATCAACCACTCTGACCCTGCTGCTTTGTGCTGGGAAGCTGCCTAGGGATACCTACTACAAACAGAAAGCCAGCAAGAGCATTTATGAAGATAGGGAAATAGGCTGAACTTGTGCTGTTGCATATTCATAAATGCTCCTATTCTTACATGTTTGTGTAAGAAAATGCCAAATCATTTAGTCACAGATAATACGTCAGAGTACAGCTCATCTCTTAAACCCTGCCTTCCATACTCACCATTCCTAATTTTGCTGTTGCCTGACAATTTTCCTTTGCAACAGTTGCTAAGCAAAACATTTGCAATTCAGCTTACTATCACAACAGATAAGTGGTTCCTAGTGGATACACAGTAGCACGCATGACTGTTGAGTTCATGTTTTGACCTACCCTGGGTTGTTGTGGGTTTGTCAGATCTGTGACACTTGGAGTATTTTATTCTTTTCCCAAAGAATGCCTGAATCATTTCTACTACAATATATGCATTATGGGTACAATAGGAATAATAAAACTAGCAGATTCCAGATCCTGCATCATACTACATGGGGGGGGGTGGGGGGTGGGGTAGGAACCAGAAAGAAGGGCCAACCCCAAAGCCCCATCACTGACAAGAAACAGATAACCCAACAGCAGGACATGCAGTTTGCATGCAGTCTACAGGTTCTCATTGCCATGATGTTTGTCATCCATTTTCTCAACTAAGGAATCATCTAAGTGAGGCAAGGTGCATGCAGATGACAGATAGCAGCGTTGGTTACCACATAAAAGTCAAATTACCCCTAGCAGAAACAGCCAGGGAACATTTATTACGACTTGTTTCAGTAGGCAAGGTGCACACAGATGACAGATAATGTTGGTTACCATGCAGAAGTCAAATTACCCTGGTACAAAACAGACAAGGAATATTTATTGCAACTTGTTTCAGAAGTCCCCAAAGCCTCATTCCAGCAACATCCATACAAGGTCTGTCAATACCTACTGAAAACAATACCTTGCTAGTACCTTAAGACATCTACCACAAGTCTTCTAACTACAGGAATTGGGGATAATCTCTGGAAGTTCAAGTAGCTTTCTGTTTTTCTTACAACAATCCTGTTTAGTGTAAGACCAATATAAAAAGGTTAATTCAAGACAAACTCAAACTGCAATATTTTTAATATGTGTGGCTAAGAAACTACCATAGATTTGCAGTCACTGATAGCATTCAGCAGAACAGGAAGCAGGAACTCATCTCCTTTCCTGCTAGAGTAAACAAAAGTCAACTTTGTTGAGAAAAAAGGAGGGTCCTTCTCACATTAATAACAAGACAGATGAACAGGTTTATTTCAAGCTTGTGCTTGTCCTATTGTCCTCTTGGTCCATCAGACCAAAAACTTCCTGAGCAGATAGACCCTAATAACAACCAGGATGGGTCAAGAAAAGTTCTTTTTCCATTAGCTTTCGTTTTATCACAGGAATGGGAGAGGGACGAAGGGGGAGTACACCTCTCCATCCTTTCTCTTCCGTATCTAATTCATGTAAACTTTATTCACGGATGATCACTTTTCAGGGAAGACAGATGAAAAACATGTGGTGATGGAAAAAGATCTTCGGAAGCATGGGGGAAAACAGACTTCTGCAATTACTAAGGGACGATAGGAGTCTTCAGAAACTGCTTTGGAAATTGGCAGCAATGCAGGTTGCTGCCACATGTTGAAGCTCTAAGGTGGACAAGGCAGGTCTTCGCAAATGAACTGGTACTGTACTGAAGGGAAAAAGCCCCCTGGTGTGTACGTGCATATGGGCAGAAATGAGTTTGTTAGAGGGAAAAAACAGAGGAATCTGCCTTGTGCAGGAGAAGCAGAAGGAAGGTAAATCACACCCTTCCTTTGGGCTCCTTGGATATTTGCTACAGTTATGCCTACACTGATAGCAATGGTAAGCTATATACCATGCTGCAAATTTACACCTTCCCTCTTGTCCAAAACCACACCTCAAAATCTAATTTGAATTCTATACTTGGCTCTCCACCACCACAACCACTTGTATTCAGTAGTGGCCAAATTCCTGAGTGACACCCATCCAAACCTCATGCCAAGGGGCACAGTCCCATTTCCCAGACTGGTTATTATCGAGCCTGGATAGCTTCATGCACTCATCTCAAACCAGGGTCCAGCCAGAACCTACTTTGGTAGGGATCAAGTTATTATGGAATAAGTTAATAACCTGGCAAAACTTCCCTAGCTTCAAACTTAGACCAGTAATAACTGTAGTTCAGCCCAATCCAGTCTTTGTTCTTAAAAATGTCCATTTTACATTCTCCCAACAGCTCCCTCCAAGGGCTGCAGGGATGAGCAGGTCTCTGCAAGAGAGCTTATGTCAGACTGCATAGCTTTACAGGAATACCACCATGAAACACATTGTTTCAGGGTCTCTGGTTAAGTGCTAATCTTCTTCCGGATTTGGATGCCAGCCCCGATTATGAGAAGTAAACAGAACTGTGCCATGTGATATGTGCGCTTAACCCTCTTCCTGCTGGCAGCTGGATGTCAGCACAAAGTTGCAGTGGGAACAGCAAAACAGTGTCTCCACAGGCTGACTGGCCTTTTGTCTTCAGCTTGGTGCTTGCTGCTGTCTTCCTCTGGAAAACCATGACCACACAATGGAAGGTTGAAGAAGGATGAATGCGATTTCCACCATAACCAGTCCCCTGGAAGTCTGCTTTATTCAGTGATCTACCCTACTCTGACCCAAGCATATAGCTGGGCACCAGCCACAGCCACATCCCACACCACCACTGGTCTACGTGCAGCTTCACAGGGAAAAGGGTATGGGTAATTAAGATCCCACAGTGGGAGGCTCAAGCTAATCTTGTCTGTGGGCCAGGAAGAAATAATCCCACTCCCAGCACACTGAATAACCAGCGGGTGGCCTTGAAGAGCATGGGCACAGTTGTCCCAACCCTTTCCTCAGCAAGCAGTCATGCGATTGTTACACACTACAGTAGGTATTGGCCATCACCCAGAGACACCGTGGCTGCTGCACAAGCATCCAGTGCAGGACATCACATGCTGTGCTCCCACTCCAACTGCTGCCACGAGTGTTGTGCAGTTACGGCCACGCAATCCTGCACCAGTATCCACTACAGCTTGGGAAGAGGAATCTCAGTCCCTCTTTCCCATGGGATCCTCTTCCCTCCCTTGGGATCACATATCCTATCAAGACACGTAGGACCTAACCTTTGCAGAACTCTTCCTTCCTCTTGTGCCGTCAGATGGCCACAGAGTATTGTGCTTGTAAGGGAAATGTTTTCTTCCTGCACAAATCAGGCAATCCAACTCAGAAAGTGGATTTTCCACAGCATTAAGTTCAGTCTGGTACTTAGCAAGCCTAGCTACACTTATTAGTGGTCTAGTACCTCCACACATCCTACCTCCTGCATCCTATGCACTGCACTGGCAACTGCCAGAGGAAGTTAGTCATTTCCACATTAGACTGTCTCCCATGCCGTGAGCCAGCCAACCCATTTCTGCACGCAGGTAAGGTATTGTTAAATGAATTAGAATTTATTTCTTCCCTCCTCAGCTGCCAAAATAGCTAAGCCTCTTGCATTACTTAGCAGGCTACTCTCTAGGATTTTCTTTCCCCCTGACTTCCTGATGCTCAAGAACCCAACCCTGATAATTTAGAGCCTGTCTCCAGCTTTGTGTGGTTTCTCTCTATCTAGGACTGCTGTAGGCTGAGCTCTACCCAAGAAGACTCAGCACAGAGCCCTGATATGTTCATGCTGTAGACTTTGAAGTACACTTGAACAACAGCTGGCAGAGCAATACGGGTCCATATCAACAGTGACCAGGCAGCAAAAGCAGACCAGAGCACTATGCATTGTTAGGGAATAAAGAGCCAGGCACCCATCAGTGGAACCACTGCAGCAGAGCATCCCCCTGCTGACAGGGGATTCCTGCTCAGCTCACTGTAGCAGGAGCCAGTCCTATTACATTATCCCAACAGGGAAGCACCAGCTCCCAGGTGCAAGGGGGCAACCCACAGCACAACCCTTTGCTCCCCAAACTCCCTACAGCAGCCTTGCTCCTCTTTAAAGATGGGGATCAGACTACTGGTACCTGTTCATGGAAGAAGTCTGGTATTCTGCAAAGCAGCATGGCAAAGTCTTCAGGTTTTGAGCTTTCAGACTTGGAGGGCTAAAGACTGCACTAACTGAGCAGCTTTGTTTCCTCAAAGCTCCAGCAACTGGGTTCGTGTGAACTACTCTGAGCTCTGGCAATCTCTGCAGGGCCTAAGAGGAGGGGGCTAATGTTCCTGCATAGGCAACAGAAGCAGCTTCTTTCCAGCTCAGCAGCTGCTTCACAGCAGTTCTTTGACCAGATATTAAGCAGTCATTTCCAGAAGGCGGGAGACTGCATTGGACTTGAAAATGAGACAGATGCCAAATTACAGTCCAGGGCCGGCGCTTGGGGAACCAGGCAATGCAATGTTCAGAACACAGATCCTCCCATATTTATTTCCACTGCAAAAACAATTCAGGTTTTTTGCTTAGACTCTGTCCAGCTCTTTCCCACTCTCTTGCTGTTCCCCCACTGTGGGGAACTATCTATGTTCAACTCTTCTCCCTCTTACTGTTTTGGTACACTAAAACCATTTCAGTTCTTTCATCTAGCTCACATTTCATGTCCACTGCAGTTATGTTGGAGCAATACAGAGGCTGTGCCTTGCAAGGGAGGGAAGGAGCCACTGAGAACACTTATTTCTCAGGCAGCTACTGCTAGTGCAGCCCTCTTTATCAAGCCATAAGCATAGTCTCACTGCTTTCAGCATTACTTACTCGTGGCAGGCAGATTTCCATTCTCCCACTCCAAATCCCTTCCCCCATAATCTCAAGTATCTTGCATGGCTAGAGGTGGTTTTGAGCTGCATTCCTACCTATGGAGAGTTGGCGGACACTTTATTCTTTTCACATGCAGAGTAGAACTATCACCTGGTCCAAGCTGCAAAAATTCAAGGAATTTGGGCAGGGCTTAAAGTGAGAAAGCATTGCTTTGCTTTCCAACCTAATAAAAGGTATTCAGAAGCCTGGAACAGAGCACAAACCTCAAGTTCCTTTTGGCTGCCGGAGCCAGATCCCCTCTGCATTTGCTGGAGCTCCAAATACCATATGATGGGGGGCTGGTTTAAGGCTGGTGTTGACCACTTTATTGACAAGCTGCCATTAAAGTGGGCAGTCCCACTCCACACTCACCCTTCACTTCCCCCACCCTGCCACCTCCTTCTTCTCTTAACCTTCGGCTCAGCAGGATCAACTCTGTTATCTGGTTGAAAACTCACTTTGCTGATCATGGGTGCATCCAGCTGAGAACAAGTGTCAGATAAGCAGTCAGACCGGACTGAAGACTGTGAAACTGCATCTGGAGTGAGTCTTGACCCAAGTAAATGGATGAAGAGAACACTCAGCACTTGCATATGCAAAAGTTAAATAAATTAGGCACAAACCCAAAGATTTTGGCAGGTCCTTGGAATCATTAGGGACTGCCAGTTCAGAAATACCTTATGTCACGCTCTGGCAAACTGTCTAGAATACAGTTTATAGGCTGCAATTAAACAATACATTTATTCACCCCTTTAGTACAGCTGCAGAAGTACTGAAGTCCACCAGCCAAAAAGCAGCTAAGTGCGACACAAACTACATCAAGAGTTCTGGAGCGTGCTATCCCCCAGTATACATATGTAAAAATATTTTACCTACTCCTGTCTTTTTGGGAAGGCAAAGCAAGTAGCAAATGGAGGGTAAATTAAGCCCCAGTTAGATAGAAACAGGCATGTCTAGCTAATATTTCTATTCTTTTCTAAGATTCGAAAGGTGGCTTTTGTTCTGGTGCAAGCAACACCACAAAAACAGTCTCTACATGAAAGAGATTAAAGATAATTTTTGAAAACTTACTAACAAAAAGTTTCAAAAGCACCACACTTTCCAGCACCACATCATTTTGTTGATGTATCAGACCATGAAAGCCAGCAATCCACCTAAGCAGAACAGCAATCTTCAAAGCATATAAGATCACTGAACACAATGGCAGAGTAAGATGGGAATGCAGATTTCCCATCCCAGTTCCTGTTAATGAAGGTGGGGCAAGGAAAGGAAGATGAGAAGAAGAGGAAGGAGAATTTAAAATGGAACTCTAAGTAGAAAAAGATATCAAGGAGTACCATGGCAGGCTCTAAACTCGAAGCAAAATTTCACAAAAACTAGCATGCTGATGATTTTATTCCTTTTGGTTGCACCCACATCAGAAACTCACTACCGAATACTGCTGTATTGCACTGGCAGAGTTGGAAGGGTGTGGAGAAAGGGACATCTATACATGCAAGTTTGTAGCAAGAAGTCTGAAAGCAGACATCTGAAGCTAAAGATGCCAGAAATACAGAAGCACCACTCTGAAGAGGTCTATTACTAAATCTCATCCTGAGGACAGACTGGGAAGCACTCAAACAGGGTAAGCCAATAGCGGCTGTGCCAGCACCTGAAACCAACAGCGAGTCAAATGCATGGTGCTAGTGCAGAATATGGAATTGAAAACAATTTCATTAAGTATATTGTAAGCAAGTACCACAAACAGGGAAGCAACTTCTATGAGCTATAATCAGCACAATTTGTCTTAAGATAAAAAGTTCTGCTTAAAATAGGTTAAGTGTTACCCTCTCTTTAGTGCTCGTGGCTTTACAGCATCTGGGAACCATGCTCACAGATCAGAGTTTTGTGATGCAGAGCAGTGTACAAACACTGTACAGGTGCAGGGCCAGAAACACTGTTCCTTTCCTCAATTACCCTGCAGGCTGTGAGCACAGTAAGGACTGCAGGAAGATGCAGACAGTTGCCACGGCAGAGTGCAAGGCAATAGGCAGACTCTGCTCAGGACAGCAGGGTGAGAACCTGGCACATCACAGGGCCCACCACATAGATCTCTGGCCACTAGAACTCTAGGACTTCCTCCTCACCTTACTGACCATTCCGACTTACATGGCAACAAGTATATTATCAATCTTTCGCTCAAGTCAGTGATAACAGTATATTTCTGGGGCAATAAGGTAAGTATACACATAGCAGTGGCAAAGGCTGACAGCATGAATAAGATCCAGAGGAGGGAGAACATCTCTCCACTTTAAAAGTGCTCATACTTGTTCCTCACCACCATCTTCTTCCTCCTCAAGAACGAAGAGCCTGAGTTACAACAAGCTTCCTTTCGGGAGGTAAAAATGAGGAAGCAGAACAACGGATGGCGAAAAGCATGTTGATACTGCCCTCCTGTCAGGAAAGCAGTCTTGTTGGTCCCCAGAAGGAGAAGTGGCTGAAGAAAGCAGCAGAGGGATGTGTCTGCTTGGAAACCCCTAGTCCTGCAGAATGAATCTGGAGCTGAAGTCTCTTGGCCTTGCCTGCAAAGTTAGTAATTTTGGCGGGTGGGAGGACAGCACAGATACTGTGCATAGTGACAAGAGGGTACTCTGACAGCAAGAAGAGACGTGTAATAAAACAGATGTCATGTGCTACTACATCACACCTTCTTACCACCAGCTGCCTTGCAAGTTCCACCCAACACTGGTGTCTTCTGACCACAGCTTGCAAAGAGAATGCTTCTTTCTGACAAAGGGGCAGCAGGAGATTACCATAAACTGGGCACACAAGCTCATCTCCGTGGGTTTCTGTGCTTCTCTGGGCTGTGGGAGGCCTAAGTAGCATCAGCCAGGGCTTGGCATGAGAGAAAGTGTGGCCTGTGCCAACTTTGCCCTGTATCCCCTGTACCTACCCCAAGGCCATCAGCAGTAATTAACTCTCACAGGACTGCAAGCAAAAGTTGTTCCAAGCTCTGCAAACACAGAGGATATTATGCTTCAAGTGTTTCAGTTACTGTACGCAGTTCACTAATTACAGTAGTAATGATTGGATTATGGCCAGTTAACAGCTTTAAAGAAACAAGACATCATAGGAGGGGGTGGGAAATACTCCTTTGGGTCTAGGATGGAAACAGCTTTCAGCAGTCCAACTTGTAGGAGGCTGTCAGTAGCTGGCTGGGTCAGACTGTTTGCAACAGGGCACAGGCAGCAGTGTAATGTGTCACTAAATGATATGCTGGCACATTAAAATTATCAGTGTTGGAGGAGGTGTGCTTGCAGGAACAGAAGATTCCGTGTTCACATGCCAGCTCCGTCAGCTCCAGCACCTCTGCATGAGCAGACCCAGCAGACATGATGCAGACGGGTGCGTGCAAGCTCAGTTACCAACACAGTATCTTGCTGTGAGACTTTGTTTCAGCATGCAACAAGATGTAACTATAGGAGTTTGAGAAACATTTTAATAGAGACCTGAGCTCCAACCAAACAGTCAAACACGAACACCCACGGTACAGGGAGCCAAAGGTGCTCACCAGAAAGAGCAGCACGAAGTTTCCTTTCAATGCCAATTGGCGCCAGCACTGGAAGGACCACGGTATAAGGCTCTAATCCCTTAGTCTGCCCAGTTGCTAAAAGTCCATACAAAGACCATGCAGGGAGAGTCCCTGCACACCTTTCATGCATCTCCTTGTTCTTCCACAGCATCTGACTGCAAAGCAGGCTTTGCAGAAAAGCAGCTGGGTCAATGGAACCCTGCAAAATGTCTTATCCCAATGCACAAAGACTGTAAGAAGTACTGCCAGCTCTGGAAGATGAAATGTTTTGTGGCCATGCCTTTTATAGAGGGCAACAGGTCCCAGATGCACAGCCTCCCCCTTGAAGAGTATCTTCTGCCCCACAGCAGCTTCCACAAAAAAGGAAAAATACTATCGTATTTTACAGACATTCCCAGTGTGTTGAAACCACAGGAAGGGAACAACACTCATTCCCTGATGACAACCCTGACAGCACTGCCAGCAGTACACCCTTGTGGGTTGGGTAACTCTGCCTAACTAAGGAGACCCAACCCCTTGCACACCACCACCCCCTTTTCCCTCTCCCTACAACCCTTGCCAACCCTCACCCACAAGCACCACACCTCTGTGGTGACACTCCACTATTGTGTCTCCTGCACAAGCTCTTCAATGAATCCCCACACTCCCTCGCCAGCAGTATCTTGCTGTGCTTGGCCTCCTTGTTCCCCTCTCCTTTCAGAGGACTTCAGCTGAGGGCTGGCAGAAACTGAGTTTGGTATCGGTGGCTGGAGGGTGAGGATTTCTGGCAAGAGAGAACCATGGAGCTGGGCACTTTGCCCAGAGTGAGTTCACACTTGGCTCATCACAGCTGGAAATAGTCTCATCCCTGGCCAGAGTTCCCCAACGGCCCAACAAAACCCTCAGGAAACAGCAAGTTTCCACGTGTTAGCCATTTTGAAAGACTCTGTTCATGGATGTACCGCCTCTACCAACCTCCTCTGCGCAGCACCGCCGCCTGCAAGTGCCACTGCCAAAAGGTGCTTGACGAGCAAGCGCTGACGAAGCGCAAGGACTTGCTTTGTGTGTGGAGTCAGGTGTGGCCAAGATAGACGCTTCCTCTGGATGTGCTCCTCCCGTACAGCAGCACCTGGAGCACAGCTACAGGGAAGGCAGAGGCTTGGCCAAACGTAGCCCCATGCTCCTCTTCCCACCACGCCCTTGCACTCGAGCTACTGCTCTCCCCTCCCTCATCGGTGGGAGATCTCCACATCTCCCAGACCAGAAGAGACATGTAGGAAACTCACCTGGAAGCATAAATACACTTTAAAAGCTGGAACTCTTTTTGGCTACAATCAAAGTTTTCCTTAGGAAATCAAGTATTTTCCATTGTGATAAGCCCTGGCACAGACGCAGTCTAAACAGCTTTAAACAAAGTGTCCTTTCTTTGATATTGTTAGCAGTTACGAAGTTAACTTGCCTTCCCCCCCCCCCCC
>NW_009919022.1:86466-94724 GCF_000696875.1 Nestor notabilis
TTTTAACATTTTCTTGTGAATAATCAGAAAATTTAAGTAGCAGAACTAACTCATTTTCTGAAAGATAGATTTAAATAAATTGGGGGATCACAGGTAAGCACACCGGGTAGCAAGAGAAATTCAGCTGCTATAGACCCAAGGAGTCTGGCCAGGAAACAGGGTTCTGGGATGTACACATAACTTTCCATGATGAAGAAAAGAGCACTCAGCTGGGATACAGAGACCATACATGGTTCTCTCACTCTCCCTCATCTCTCAGAGGCCTTTATGGGCTAGCTCCTGGAGCGAAGATGTAACAGCACAACTTCCATTTACAGCAGCGGTGAAGTTCATGTGCTTAGCATCATATGCTGCAGCAAGGAGTAACGAGTGCCCTGGCTGCCTGATCCAAAGGCTATGGAAAGCACAAGTCCTTCCTCCGCTGCCAACTGGCCTTGGTTCAGCACCTGTGTAGGATGGGAGAGTTGTCCTCAGCCTTATAAAAGGAAGAATTGAGTATTCCGCATGAAAATTCCCCAGCCTCCTGCACCCTGCTCACGGAAGGGGCAAAGCAAACAGGCTGCCTATCCACACTGCACTGTGTGGCACAGAGACACAAAATGTCACAAGGGTCATTCTGCAAATGGGGAGCACACATAAAATGTATGAGCAGAGCCCACTTGTCCCATCCTGAAGGGCAGACCCTACACCACAGTAATGTTTGATCACTGCAAAGTCAAGCAGACTGCTGAAGAATCAACCAGCTGATGCATCAAGTCACCCCTTCCTCCCCATGACCACATAAGCCACCTAAGAAGATGTGGGAAAAGTTGCTTCTTAAGAAGTCTGCCCTGCAGCCTGCCTATCAGCTATCCCCACTGGTGTGTTTCTGCAAGATTGCCCAGAAGCCTGGATTGATGGTATTCAGAGACCTACTTGAAACCACTCCAGTCTATCACAGACAGGTGATATATGGAGAATCATGTAAGTGGTGTCTGCTGTTGTGTTAATAGCCAAGACAGCCTTTTCACCTGACAGCCCATCTTGGCTCCAATACAATGGAAAGGCCAGTTTTGCTGCCATTTCCCACACCACAGGGACAAATACATTTCCAGGAGGCTTTCAGTCTACATAAGTAGAATGACAAATCAAAGATTAAATCTGGATGAGACACCAAAATCCCCTATTTATTCATGCATACCCCAGCCCTGTCAATGGGAGCTGTTTCAGTGCACTGAGCATGGAGAAAGTCTCTGCAGAGCCTTGGTCATGTTGTAGCGCTTCAAAGCGGCAACAAACTTGGAAGAAGGACAAGAAAGGACAACTGCAAGTAAAAGTCTGAGGTGAGCCAGCTGCAGTACTGGGACAAGGGTTGGCTTGCAAAGGCCTGACCCAGCCCTTACCAAATAAGATACACACATTGCCAGCTAAGTGGGAAAGACACAACGACAGGAAACCCACATGAGGAAAAACACAGTTCTGCTTTCCTACCTAATAGGGAGCCAAGAGGTTAAACTGGCGCCAGGCCACACCACAAACATCCTATGACCAAGTTCTGCTCTTACGCAGTGGCAGAATGAAAGCAGGGAATGCAACAGTGGGAGGGGAACAGGAAGCAAGCTTCTTTGGTTAATCATATTAATGCTATTGGTTTTGCTCACTTAGGCATCTTTTGGGTTGGCCCAAAAAGCCCCCACTTCAGTCTCAGGGATCTGGGTGACTCTATTGAGAACCTGTACATCAGTCTCATGTGCCAGGGTCAAAGTAAAGTGGTGGGTAGCTCAGTAAAACAGACTTTTCTGGCATGACTGGCACCAGACAGAAGGTTCTGCTGCTGACAAGCCTATCACCAGTCTACACCAACTCACTCCAACAGTTCCAAGCTCTGTGCAACATGCTTCAGCCCCGTTGTCCCAGAGTCAGAGCAAATCTTATGCCTCTATAATGAAGTTATGACTCTGTCTTTCTTGCTAATGTCATGTTTCTCCCATCTAAGTTGCCAAGCGTACTACATGTTTTTCCCTCTACGCACACAGGTCACCTAGGGCTTTGAGGGAATGAGAGGGTTTTACACTGCTATACGAGATTCGTAGAAGTCATGGTAAGAACATTCCTTATGGTGACCATGTTTCCAATAGTCACACATGGCAAGAAACCAGTTTTATGTTCTTATATAGAAGAAAAGTAAATTTGATTGCACTCTGTCCCCCATCCTCCTCAAACACCATTGCTTAGACTGTACAAAATACCTCTAAAAATCACAGCAACACATCCAGCAAGCCCCTGGGGCAGATGCAACACATTAAGGTGAGACCAGTCCACTGTATGTGTCATATTTTAGCAGCTTCCCAACATTTCCCCAGACAGCTTCTCCAGCCTCTTTTCTACAGTGACTGCTTTCTGCACCTCATTGCCAGAAAGAGCACAACCATCCTTTGCTAGTGTAACTGCACCCCAGAGAACAACCTGAGCATCACGCACAACAGTGATAATCCACAGGCACCTGGAAACACTCTCAGTCCTCCCCCTGCACATTTGTGCAAGTTTTCACCACCTCTGTCACTGCTGCTTGTGCCACCCTTAAAAGCTTAAGTGAGACAGCACAGAAAAGCACACAGTCACAAGCTGGCTGCGGAGGCCAACTGAACCCTGCTCCTCCTTCAATTAAAAATGCATGAGATCTGCACATGAGAAGAGCAAGGTGCCTACAGCAGGAGCAGCTGGGAACATATTGCTACCATTCGTGGTGATCACCTCAGTGCTGGGAAGAGCAAGTACTATTCACTGGGTCTCCACTGTAACACACATGGCTTCTAAATATGTGATCCCCGAGTTCATGAACACTTTTACTGAACAGGTTTACCAGCCTATATTCTCACAGCTACTATCCAGTTACACTTCAATTTCATAGCCAGACAACATCGCCTCATACAAAAGCATGTGTTTCCTTCTAAGGGGACAAGTTCTCATCAGACAGCCAAGAAAACTGAAGTTTCCAAGCAGCTTCTGCCTAAAGATGCCCTACGTAGCATGCCAGACACCCCAAGCTATAGCACTGAGCAGTCAGGGAGGAGAACAATGTTATCCTCTCCAGCCTTTGCATTTATGCACAGAAAAAATGTCATTACCAAATCACATTCACAAGAATTTAAACTGGTTGCCTGAAGCAGTCAGCGAGAAATTCCCCAGACAGACACACTTTACATCGCTGGGCTTGTAGCTGGATGCCTTTGAGGTGTTTCATCCTCCCCCAGAGGATTAGGAGAAGGAACAGTTCAATACGGTTTGATAAGTATCATGTTCTCTTGAGCTGATCCTTGGGATCTGTTATAGACACCCCTCAAACCAAAGAATGTGCAGTCTCCTTTTTAACCCATGCCTGTTTTATCCTTAGTTTCCCCCCTTAAATAGGATGCCAGATAGGCAGGTAAGTCACTGCAAAGTCCACATGCCTCATTCATCACCAAGAAGTTACAATGAATGATAATGTTCTTGTTAAGAACCCACAAGCACACGCTTCCTGACCGTAGAAAAGTATGAGGCAGCTCCCAAATTCAAGGACAAATAACTGATCTGCAAAGCCAGATACTTCCAGAGCCCCAGCTCCGAAGTTTTGAGTTTAAAATTTGGAAGAGCAAGTATCTGGCAATAAGCTACATATGTTAAACAACAAAAGCTTGATCTGAAAGATAAGAGATATCTGGTGATCTATATTGTCTGCCTGACTGTAAAAAAGCAGCTGAGCAAGCAGTCTTATGAACTTCATCATTCTGCTTCTGTATTGATACTGCTTGCTGCAAAATAAGACACACAACAACTATCCCTCTCTATGGCCTGTCAAGGATTACACAGTGTCACTCACAGTGGGAGCAAAGGGACCCAAGTGCTATACATTCACCAACACACATTTATTTACCTCATTGCTGAATCTATGATGGTACTGAAAAAAACTTTAGCAAACTACAGATTAGGTGTGGTATCACACCTCTGTGTGGGTTCACTGCAGCCTTCTGGAAATCTAGATACTGTCCTCAAAATCTAGATACCCTCTTGTCTGGACAAGAGGACACTCAATCCAAGAGAAAAGGAAGCTGTGATTGTCAGAAATGTTAGTCACACTCAGACCACCCGATCTGAGCATGCCACCAACAGGCTTGGAGGTGGGGCTCCATTTAACAACAAAATTCAAATCCTAATAAGAGCAGTAAAACCTGTTGGATGCAGGCACAGCAGAGCCATGAGACCCATGGCTTTTTAGGTCATTGTATTTATGTGCGTCTTCACATGCAGTGCATGGCACAGAGTGGTGAGAGGGGATCCAGGAGACAGCCATTTCTAGCAAGGAATTTCTGTAAGTTCACGAATAACTGTACTTAGTAAGTACTTGTTTAGGGCAGAAAAGGTGCTCCCAAAGTCTGCGCTATCACTGCTTCAGCAGCGCTGTAAATTCTCTCAGCCAGTGGTATCATTTACTGCCACATTGCCACAGAAATGCCAACCTGGTGAAGCAGGGCAACACTCGATAAAGACAAGGCTCATCCAGTTCATTGATTTGATTTTTTTATTATTACTGTTTTATTTAAAGAAAAGCATTGCTATCACTCCTTACAGCATTTAATTTGTATATGGCAGTCTTCTACATGCTGCAAATGAACATTGCTTTCTTATCATATTGCTAAGATGGCAGCTGTCAGGTCACGAAGCAATTCAGCACTTAAAGTTCCAACCCCTCCAGCTCTACAGTCGGGACGAGTTGCTTCAGGACAGATTTTAAAATATACCCTGAATGAGGTGCACCTTGAACAACCAGTTCATGAAACTAGAGTGGCCAAGCAGAGATCATGCTGCACGCAGGGCCTGAGGGCCCACCTACACCCCAAAGCAGCGCCAGCTTCACCACAGCATCATTCTTGTCCTCCCTGGGACACTCAGGAGGCTGTGGCAGGAGGTTTTCCTTCTCACCACTACCCTTCCTCTCACCTGCAAAGATAAGCCAGGTGTGCTGAGTGAGTGCCAAGGGGCTCCCCCAGTCCCTCAAAGCCGAATCCAGCTCCTTCACCAAAAGTCCCCAGGTGACTCAGGAAAAGTTTAAACATTGCAGCTGGCCATTTGGCATTGAAAAGGAGGAATGTCCTTGTGGGCACAAGTGACAATCTCTTGGCCAGTAAATGCCTAGGTACATGCTTTTTACATGGCAAACTTTCTCAAAAGTTAGGTGAAACTGTTGCAGTGGCTTTCAGCATTCTTCTCCTGACACCAGACAGGAAAGGAGAGAGATGGGAGAGGAAAGAAAAGGCTATTAGAACAAACCGGTGAGAAGAATTCAACAGTGCAAAGGGGAAAGTATTTTTATCTCAAGAAGAGACCCTCTGCTGCTGCACAAAAGGCTGTACAGAGGCTTATATCAAGTGAGAACTAGCTGAATTTGTCTGAACACTGTATTTTTTTTACTACTTATGAATAGCAATGCTACAACAAGTTCTTTAAAGCCTCTTAGAATCTCTTCTGATAGACATGAAAAGTAGACTTCCCATGGAAAGCTGCTTTCCTCCCAGGAACTGTCAATTTATGCCTGCATTGTAAAACAGTAACTACCCAGGAAGGTGCCAGTGGGAAGTGACACAAGACCAGTGTCTCTCCTCTGTATCATGTTCAAGAGGCTATGGTTCTCCTTCCAGATATGAATTTCCACTCTGCAGCTCACCTATTTGCCCATCTCAAAGCAGCTCATGAGATCATATCTCAAGCACCACGCCAAACAGCAAAGGCTATTGTGTATCTGCACCTCAGCACAGGTAGGAAACCTGTGAACCACCCCCTGAAAACTCAGCAAGCTTCTTGTCCTTACAGTGTGCCTGTTGAGCCTGTTACTAAAAACTGGCAGATCTTCCTGCTTCTGATGCCTGCCATGAGCTCTGCTGAGCCCGGGCAGACAGGAGAAGGGAAGCTGGATTCAATTCATCTTTGAGCAACATCTCTAGACAGTTTGCTTCCCAAGCCTCAATTAGTCCCAGCTGCACAAAGCTGCACAGGACAGCACTGAAGCACAGCTACTGCCAGCCCACAGAGCTTTACTGAGCCCTGTACTGAGCCCGGGACATGAGGGGCTGGGTTGGAAACAGCCAGCAGGACATGACCACTTCTCGCCCTGATATTTGTTCAGTGAATTACTGGCCACTGCTTTAGACATGCTGTCTCCCCTCTCAGAGGGGGCGTATGCACGGAAGTTTCAAGTCAGTCTCACTGGCTGGCTTCGGTGCCTTAAATAATAATGGCAATAATTTTGTAGTACTTAAATTAGATTCAGTACTAAATCAGACAGATTTCCTTTGTCAGAAATTCTCTAGGTGTTCCTTAGGTGAAGGAAAATCTAAAACACACGAGCCAACCAGGAAAGACTAAGCCTGAAGAGAGTCTACAGGAATACTTGGGAGGCACAAATCTCTTCTGTTCACCTCAGCAAGCTATTAACTAATATGTACAGTAACAAATACTTAATCTATTGCAATGATTTCATTTCACAGGTAAGAAAGGGTGACAGCTTTACTATACCACACATCCCAGGCTTATGCTTAGTGGATACACTTATCTCCCCACCTCCAAAGGAAGCAAGCCCAAGACCCCAACAGGGTCACATTCAGCTGCAGGGAGGGGAACAAGGCTGTCCCTCAATACCTGCACAGCCTGCCCACTTTGATCCCTCTGAGGGGACATTAGCCTGATGGGCTCAACTGGGAAGAGCCACCTATCCCAGACCTGATTTTCCTACCTACAGACAATAGAGGGGTGGGTCACAATAAAACTATGAGCTTGCACCCACTGCAGAAGGTAACAACTTCAGCTGTCCATCAGTAGGAAGAGAAACAACCAAGCAACCCCACCACCAAAGGACACCTAAACTATATAGAATCATCCTGTTCAGCAAGCTGGAGAGAGACACTCAGCACACCAAATCAGCTGGTTGACCATCAGAAGAAATTGGCTTGATTATTTTGAAGCAGATATGCTAATTCCTTAAAACTCCCTCTTAACTTCTCCCCTCTGCACAAGTAACCCAACTTAACAGAGTAGCTCTCTGTCCCCCTCTTGTGATAGGACCAAGACGACTTAAAATCTCCTGGAAGGAGGCAATATTAAAAGAAGAATATTAAAATATGCCCTTTACAGCATATACCACAACTTCGTGTTTGGGACAACATATTAATCCAAAGGTTTAGCTCCTGCTTCTGACAACTAAGTCAGCGTCCCACTACATATAAAATATCTGCTTCACCCTGCCCTCCCACAGCATGACAATCATTTTCCCTGACAGCCTGTGAGCAATACTGTCCATCTCACTCTGGGCCCCTCTGCCTGTTTCTAGATGTATGGGCCAGATATAGGCATGCAACTGGAGATAAAGATCTCAGCAAAATAGATCTTCTGAAGAGGAGGAAGCTTCCCTCTTCAAAGGACTAGAACCTGGTCTTCTGATAAATCATCCAGCACCCACACCCCAGACCAAGATTGCATTCCTCTCTGTCTCCTTAAGTGTTAGCTCACATGCCATCATTAAATGCCCTGGTTTGTGTGCTTTAATTCTCCTGCTGTCTACTCTCACCACCCAAGTCCCTCCAAGTAAGTGAACCGCTGAGAGCAGCTCTATAGCTACCGCCTTCAACTAACTCGTCAGACTCCAGGGGAAAGACTTCTCAGCAGCACCATTTCAGACAGCTGTGAACAGGAGAACCTGGAAATCCTTCATCTGGAAACAGAGGAGGAAGAAAGGAGAGGGGCTGAAGAGGAGTCTTCTCACTGGTGTGCCCTCCCTCCCAGTTGCTCCCAGCTCCTTACAGGAAGCCCCACACCTTGGGCTACATTACACATACTAACGTATCATCTAAGCATAAATAAGCAATAGCCTCCCCTCTAGCACAGCAGCTTTGTGGATCCTCCTGCCTGCTCACAGCTCAGGCAGAGCCAGGCATGACCCAAAACGTGAGCCCAGAACAAACATGTGCCCTGCCATGTTAGCATGAGTGTTTGCTTCAAATTCTGCCTTATTGTTGCCCGATGAAGTGACTAAAACGGAAATGTTTCGGGGATTAGGATTCCCGAGTGATCTAATACAGGATGCTTTTGGGTCTAAAGGGGGAGGGAAAAAAGAATACCTAACTAGCGAGCGGCGAGGCTGGCGTTGCTCCTGAGCTCCCCTCCCCACCGCCACCCTTTCGGCTTAAAAAAAGGGCCGAATGTTACCATTTTTGGACATGAGCTCCGCGCAAGCCCTGCCCTAAACC
>NW_009919023.1:0-3428 GCF_000696875.1 Nestor notabilis
TGCCGCACCGGGCACCGGCGCTGCTGGGGAAGGTGGTGAGGGTGGGAGCCTGGGAAAAGGGGGTGTTCATTTCCCAGCCAGGCACAGCTTTGTGCCCAGAGCGCTCCTCTCTCCCTGGACCTTATCTCCAACCTGAACTTCCCCTGTTTCAGTTTGAACCCATCACCCATTGTCCTATCGCTACAGTCCCTGACGAAGAGTCCCTCTCCAGTATCCTTGTAGCCCCCTTCAGCACTGGAGCTGCTCTGAGGTCTCAACGCAGCTTCTCTTCTCCAGGCTGAACACTCTCAATGTTCCCAGCCTGTCTTCATATGGGAGATGCTCCAGCCCCTGAGCATCCTCGTGGTCCTCCCTCATCCCATTAAGGCACCAAGTTCAATGCTCCACACCTTGTTTTTGAGGTCTGTTTGCCCTCCACTTGCTGCCTTACCAAAGCTGACGCTTCCCAGAGCCTTGTTCCCCAAAAACTGATGGCATGTGTTGAACTAGGCAAGATAAGTCATCATCCAACAGGGAGCACAAGGGAGAAAGCTGCAAGATGCTCACACCTCACCTGGTCTGGGATGGGGAGGACAGGCAGCACAGCAAGAGGGGAGACAAACAAAACATCTTGCCAAAGGACAAGAAGCCTTTGAAGACTGACCATCCTGTGCACCTATTCCTTCCCCACTGCTCTGGAAACACCTTGTAGATGAGGTTTAACAACTGCATGGGACAACTTGCCCCAGGAAATGGTCATGCAAGCCTAGTGTCTTCGGCTGGCTGATAGTCCAGATCCAGGCACAAGGACCTCAGGATTATGCAGCTGATGTGCCACCATGGGCATCACATGTGGGAGCATGCTACAGCGATGCCTACAGCTAGATGAAAGAGATCTGCACACCTGAAAGGACAGATGAATGGTCTCCCCACACTGACTTTTCATCAGACCTTTGTTGCACACTGTCAGAAACACAGAGAGGAGGCAAACACAGTTGGTCTGGGCCCTTTAGGAAGAGGTGGAAATATGAGTTATAATGGCCTGGAAACTGGGTTTGTGACTAATCCATGCACCAAGAGGCTTGGAAGCAGTGCCCCTATCGATACTGTCCCACCGGGCCAGCCCTGACTCAGATCCGAGCAAGGGGGTTCTGGTACAGCAAAAGCAGGAGCTAAAGTGGCCGTAACGAGGATTGCCCCAGACTGCAGCAGGAAGAGCAGTCAGACCACTGAGGTGGGAGATGGTGTGAGGCAAGGGGATGGAATCCAGGAGGTCCTGAATGGCTGCTGCATCCACCTGCACTGCAGGGAGCGGGTGGGCGCTGCGCTTGCTCAGCTGAGCTCTGTCCTGCGCCTGCTTCCTCTGGGCTTAGAGCTTCAGGATGGAGACGACACCCTGACCCCCTCCCCGCTCTCTTTATTTACAGACACAACATCAGCGGGGGGTGGAGATGGGAAACGGCACCTCGTGAAGCATCTGCCCACCCAGGCAGTGCCGTGCCTGCAGCCAGACCCCTGCAAGCCCTGTGCAGTGGGAGGGCAGGTGGGGAAGGCAGATGGTGGACCAAAAGGCAACACAGCTCCCCATGGATGAGCCGCCTTCGCCTTCCGAGCATCTATTTCCACCGGCCGCCTACCATGGTCTTCCCACGGGCAGCCTTTGACCTGGAAGGGAAGCAGAAAAGCACATGTAAAATGGCATTAGTGACTGTGAAAGGAGGGACAAGCCATCTCCGGTTGATGCTCACTGTGGGGAAGAAGGTCTTCAGTGGCCCCAGGTAAAACCTTGGAACCTGAGTCAGTGCATTTATATGTTTTGGGAGTCTATGGAAGAAGCTCATGCATTTTGCCAGGCGTCTCTAAGGACCCCCAATTCCCTTCCCATATTTCTCCCTCTCAAGGATCCTTCAGAACAGAATCAACAAGTTGGATCTCTGGTGGCAGAGGGACAAAAACGGCTGCAGGATCCTTCTCTCAAGAACCAGAAGCTGTGATGATGTTAGTCAGGACCCACCACATCAATCTCCTTAACTGGAATCAGGGGAACAGACACTGCTGTGGGCACAGGTCAGCCAAGAGGAGGAGGAAGAGGAGGAGGAAGAGGAGGAGGAAGAGGAGGAGGAAGAGGAGGAGGAAGAGGAGGAGGAAGAGGAGGAGGAAGAGGAGGAGGAAGAGGAGGCGGAAGAGGAAGCTCAGGTGGACAGTTGAAGGGCATTTGTGGCACGTCATCCTGAGAGTCACCAGCGCAGCTCTGGCTGCCAGTCCTTGGCATTGTCTCCTCCCTCAGCCCTATTGCTAGCGCCAGTGTCCATGCAGCACACATGCACTGGGAGACACACAGCACTGGGGAAGCAGCTGTACTCACCCTTTGCTGCAGTAACATGCCACGATGGGGCAGAAAAGAAGAGAGATTTGGTGTAAGCAAATGCTGCTGCCTGGCATACGGGGCAGGCTGAGCAGCTCTCATGTGAGGTGACAGAGCAGGGATGCGAGAGCAGCATGGTGCTCCCAAGGGTGGGAGTTAAACACCCTATAGAAAGGGTCCCCCTGTCCTGTGCAAGGAACATGGGCAATGGGACAGGCTCTCCTGACCTTGCAGGGCTGCACAGCTCCCACAGCCCATGGGATTTCCCTTCCTACACAAGACGGGATCTCCAGAACCCTCCCTGAGGTGCTGGGCAGAGCCACTGCAGGGATCGGGGCTGCTGGAGGCTGATAGGACCCCCCAGGACACAAGGCTCCATATGCAGAGGTGGGTCCATCCCCATCTGGGGTGTCTGGGGCAGGGGGAAGTTCGGTGGAGGTGGGAGGCAATGGTAGGGGTCTGTTGATAGGAGCAGAGCAGCACGGACCCTGGACCAGACCTGCAGGTCCATGAGCACTGGGTACCAGTGGGACCAAGGGCAGGAGTGGGAAGGACAGGAGGTGGCTCTGCGAGAGTACAAGAGGGGCAGGAGGTACACAGGGAGGGAAGCGGAGCCAGGGAACCGGGGAGCTGGAAAGGCAGGAGGAGGGATGCTCAGCCTGCCCTGCAGACTTACACTTTCTGGTGGTCACTAACACGGTTTCGGAGGACGTTGATCTGCAAGAGAAACGCAGGCAGGTGGTGAGGCTGGGCAGGGTGCCCCGCACCCGGCAGGGCTGGGGAACAGGGTGAAGATGCAGATTCACCACTGCTCTCCCTCCCCTTGCGTGGGGTTCAGCGCAGGGCTGTGATGTGCAGCACAGCAGGAAGCCTGTTGCGATGCAAAGGACATGCCCCCAGGAGCTGGGAGGTCACAGAGCCACCGCATCCTCCAGCGCTTCACAGCTGTGTGCTCAGCCTTGTCAGCGTTGGTTTGATCCTGGCTCACAGAACCCCAGCCTGGTTTGGGTTGAAGGGACCTTAAAGCTCCTCCAGCTCCAACCCCCTGCCCCGGGCAGGGACACCTTCCACTAGAGCAGGTTGC
>NW_009919023.1:3773-9584 GCF_000696875.1 Nestor notabilis
ACAGCTCCGTTGATGTTTTTATCCTCACCAGATCCGTTAAGGACAAAATCTCCAAGAAGGAGGCAGTTGTGGCTTTGCTCTCAGTGCAGAGCCTATCGGGTGTTTGTCACCCCATGCACACGGGGGATCAGTGAGCTCACCAAGGACTTGTGCCCACCTCGTATTTCTGCCGCTTGAACTTTTCCTGCAGGTCGAACTTCTCAGCCTCCAGGTCACGGATGGTTTGCCACAGCTCCTTGGCCTTGTCCCTGTGGGAAGGTGTCAGTGCAGAAAGGGGACGTGGCTCACTGCAGGGGACAGGGCAGCGATGCCTCTGTCGTGCCTGCTCCCCCAGATGGGTCTCTGCAGGCTCCGAGCCCAGATGGGGATGTGTTATCCATGCGGCAATGCCGGTCCCACGCATGGACCAGAGCCATGGGTGAAGCTGGGACAGAAGGGGACATGCATGTCCCATGCGTGGGAGCCTGGCTCCCTCTGATGGCTACGGCTGTCAGCAGCAGCCTGGCAGAGCCACACGGCCCATGGCCCCCGTGGGGTGTCACCGCCCATCACCCTCTTGTCTGGGCTGCAGCCCCAGCCCAGGATCCTGCCCCAGGAGGTGAGACCCAAAGCAGAGCTCTTGTCCTGGACAGCCGGTGCTCACCTCAGCTTGTCCTCATTGAGGTGGTCGATGTTAAGGGGCTTCCGCCGTTCGCTGAGGATCTTCTTCTTCTTTTCCCGCTCTGTTTGCTTCTTCCCACCCTTTTTCTCTGACTGAGGAAACCATCAGCCCACTGGAGGTAAGGAAATCTGCCCAGTCTTTGCTCTATCCCATCCCCAGTTCTGCCCCAACACCCTCACCTTTGGGGACACCAGAAGCACGGGAGGTCCCTACCGAAATCTTGGCAATAGTGGAGAAGACACCCCCCATCCCTGTCCATGAGGTGAGGCTGGGCCCCAACCTCATGCTCTCTTTGGCCCTTTCACTGCTGCTGTGACCAAGAATAGTGCTGTGAGGCCAGCCCATGGCTGAGCCCTTCCCAGCAACCACCCAGGGCAGGATCACACCTTCTGCATGTAGCCTCCAAAATGTAGCATGTTGGAGAAAGCTTTCTTCTTCCGCGCTTCCTCCTCAGCCTTCTTCCGTGCCTCCTCTTCCTCTTTGCGAGCTCTTTCTTCCTGCCAGGGTCAGAAGTGGGTCAGAAAAGAGACCTCATGGACAGCTCGTGCTCCCATGTGCTCCATGGCCAGGCTGGTGCTGCCCCAGCCCCATCCCTTGGGAGACACTCACGGCCATGCGGGCTTGTCGCTCCTTCTCCCTCTCGCTGCGGATCCGCTGCTGCTCAGCCCTCTCTGCTCGCCGCTTTTCCTGCAGAAGGAGAGGACATTGGCTTGGAATCTGCATCCTCTCCATCTGCAGGGTCACATCCCTGATTGCCCCAAGGGAAGAGCTGCTGCTCTCACATCTCCCAAGAGAGCAAGTAGAGCAGTGACCATGGGGAAAGGTACATCTCCATTAGGCACTGCAGCATCACAGCAGCCAGACCAAGAGCTCCCCAGGTGCTGGGGGACAAAACCTGGCTCAGATCTCAGGCTTTGTCTAGCAGGGACATGGGATGTCTCAGGTCTTTCTGTCAGGGCCATGGGGGAAGGCTGCATACATACAATCCTGTCCTTGAGGGACAAGAGCTCCTCTTCCTCCTTCTTTCTGCTCTCAAAGTGGGCTTCAATGAGCGCCTGCAATTCATTCAGGTCCTTCTCCATGCGCTTGCGGTGGATGTCCTGCACCAGACAGAAGAAGCAGTGATGGCTCCCACAAGTGAAGGCCTCCAGGAGCTGCTGGGCACAGTGTGGAGGAGCAAGGCGAGGGGAGCACCTCACAAGGGTGGCATCTTGTGCGCTACTTACATCAAAATCCAGTCTCTCTCCATCCGGGATTTTGGGAGGCACCAGGTTTGGCATAAAGACCCTGCAGGAAGGTGAGGAGAAGGGCGAGTCTTCAGCCAGTACTTGGGACAGGATAGTGCCTTACATCCCAGCCCTCCTCTCTGAACCTCAGAGTCCCCAGGGATGCAGAGGGAGCACACTTTGAGGAC
Organism: Nestor notabilis; assembly: GCF_000696875.1. Classification (NCBI taxonomy): domain Eukaryota; kingdom Metazoa; phylum Chordata; class Aves; order Psittaciformes; family Psittacidae; genus Nestor; species Nestor notabilis. The sequence goes on from NW_009919023.1 coordinate 5,849, forward strand.
AGGGGGTGCAATGCTGCTTGCTGGACATTGCCAGCTGGACAGCTTCAGAGGAAGACCTGTGTGTGGCATTCCCGGGAAGCAATCCAAGGCACCCACATGGCTGGAATAACTCTACAAGCTGCATGACCCTTTGCCAGGCACCCTGGGGCTGGCAGCCACCCCACTGCTCACCCAGCAGAGCACAGAGGACCTGTGTGCTCCAGTGTGCTCCCACACAGGGAGCTGGAAACCATGTTCTCATCCTCTGTGGGCTTGAGGGGGGGCAGGAGACACTCAGTAGGGGGAGATAAAGATGAAGAGATTGTGGCTGAGGACAGATCTGCCTCCCATAGTGCAGCATTGCAGGGCTCCAGGAGGACCCATGGGTTCCTGGCAATGGTTCACAGCTCCTGCCTCATGCCACCCATGGCCAGGCACACACTATAGAAGCAAGACCCTGGCTGTGCCATGGACTATCTACCCCAGGCTGGGGTGCACACAGGGTTTTTCCAGCTGCAGGGCCAAAGGGCAGCTGAGCTTCCCCCAAGGAACACTCAAAATGCTTCAACACTGCCAAGAGATCTCATCCTCAGAGTCCCCTTCCTGTTCTGTGTCTATCTGCCTGTTTCTCTCCTTTTTCTCTCCATGTCCCAGTCCCACCCTGCTTTCATGCTTTTCAGGCCTCAATGTCCCATGCCCTCTATGGATCATGGTGCTAAGCCCGTCACACAGAGCCTCTGCCCTGGCACAGCTCCCAGGGCAGCTCTCGCACATTGACACTTACTTGGGTTTTGGCTTTGATTCACCTGCAGGTCCCCAGGAACAGGAGAGAAAGACAATGTCAGTGTCACAGAGGCATTTGCTTTCACACCTGGACCCAAACCCCACCACACTGAGCCGAGCCACCCTTCTCTCCCATGGATCCTCCTCCAGCAAAGACACATGCAAGGAGCTGTGTGCCAGAACCAGAGGCACACGTTGGTGCTCCTGGCTGAGCAGAACGGTGTTTGGAACCTCCTTATGCAGGTGAAGGGACAGTGCCTCAGAGAGGAACAAGGATGGATACTTCACCTTCCCCAGGCTCCTGCTCTCGGTCCCCCTCTCCGCCTGTGGAAAACATGATGCTTTGGCTGCCGGAGGCCAGCACCCTGCCCAGGGACACAGTGGGGTGGTTCCACCAGGCTGTTCCCCTCTAAACCCTGTTCATTCCCTCCAGAATGAAGGGGGAGAGAGCTATTCCCTCATGAGCATCCCTAATGCACAGACAGACCAAGAGATATTCCTCTCCAAGAGGAACCAGAGTTGCAAGTGGTGCTACCTTCTCCTTCTGTATTTTGAGTGAATTTCTTACCCAGGCAGCACAAAGCCACCCCTCCTGCAAGCACCCTGCTGCCGCAGTCCTGGCAGAGAATGGGGCAAGGGCATCTCTGCACCATCCACCACAGATTTGCTATCTCCAGCAGCAAATGAATTCAACAACAAAACCCTGTTCCAAGGGCCCAGTGTCTTGGGGGACTGGGATTGGGACTGAAATGGCTGTAACTGTCTCTCTTCTGCTCCTGCTTTACCTTCTTCTGGTGCTTTAGTTTCATCTTCTTGTTCTGTTTTGAAAGCAATGGGGAGAATATGAGCACCCATGGGTGAGGACAGCCCCATCACCCCAACACAGAGGGGTCCCAGCACCCCGCTTGGGGAGCATGTCTGGGATCTGAGCCTGCTCCACCAGCCGTAACATGGGGGCACACATCAGGCCACCCTATCTGTTCCAAAGAGGTCTCGTGAAGTCCAGTGCTCTTTCAATGGTGAGACATATCAGAGCATGGTCCCAGCTCTGGAAATCCCTATGGGATCTCCTGGTGGAAAAGGCTTAACTAATTTTTGGCACTGTTTCAGAGAGCTGGACACCAGCTGATCAGCAACCAGCAGAAAACACCATTATCCTTGTGCTTGCAGAGTCACTGCACTCAGTAGATCAGGAAAGGCCAGCTCGGGTTTGGTATCTCCTTGCTGGGAACTACAGATACAGGGGAGAGCTGCTCCCTGTGCTGCTGGCCATGCTGGGACATCCCAGACCCTGCTTGGCCCCCCAAAGCAAAGCAGGGCTCCAGCCAGGCTGTCGGAGCTCACTGGCGAAGCCACCACTCACCTTCTGCCCTGGTTTCTTCAGTCTCCTCCTCCGCTTCCTCTACCTGTTCTTCCTGCCCTGTGGAATAACGGGCAGTGTGAGTCCAAGAGCCATTGCTCCCGCTGGCTCCCTACAGACCCCCAGCACAACTGCAGCATGGAGCCAGATGAGAGACACCCGGCAGAGATGTAGCCACAGGAGAAAGAAGCAAAGAGCTTCACTCGGGCTGCTCTCCGTGCTTGTGCAAATCAGCAGATCCATAACCCCTCCCGGTTCGTCCCTCATTCCCTCTCATCCTAATCACGCTCTTATAGCCCAGGCTGGGAGGGGGGTGATTCCTATTGCTCCCCTCTAGCCCCAGCGAAGAACAACACTGGTGGCATCAGAGAACGTGCCTTCGGCACCTTCACAAGCTTTTTTGTGACACTGTTTGAGCATTTTTCCACTGGAGGGAGCAGTATCCCCACAAGAGTCCTCCACTGGAGCCAGCAACGCGGGAGCCCGCAGGTCCTGGGAAGACTTGCGGTCCCCCAGCAAGAGAGAAGGAAAGGAAAAGAAGATAGCAAACCAGGAGCACGTTGGTTGATAGATGTAAGAGAGGAGCCACAGACACAGGAGCAGATACACAGAGCACAGCAGGGCAGGAAAGGGGGAGTGCAAGAACTAAAAGACAGAAGTGGAAGAATGAAAGAAAACCATTTCCCAACCAGGGAGAGGCAAAAGACACACCGACATATTCATAGCAGCAGTGGAGAGATGAAATAAAGAAAGGTGCAATAACTACCGTCGTCTTCCTCTATCCATTCTTCCTCTTCTGAGCCAGGGAGGAGGGAAAGGAATAAGTGCAGAGTTAGTTGGATGCCACAAGGCTGCGGAGTGTATCTATGGCGTGCGTGAGATGAGCACTCCAGCACTGCAGGGCTTTCGCCTTTGCATGTCCCTTTGCTTTTAATGTCTGGGATGCTTTGCCGTGCAGCAGCCCGGGCTGCCTGGCAGTGCCCTGAAGCAGCAAGAGGCTCAGGAAAACCCAGCTCCCAAACCCAGCCCAAACGCACAGCCAGATGTGCCCCAGCGTGTCTGCGTGCACCACGGGCTTTGCTGCTTCATCAGGCTGAGGCAGTTGGAGCTTTGTGCTTGAGCATCATTAATATACATTCAGCTGAGGCTCCAGCTCCCGCTGAGCCCAGCATTCGCACCCCTGCTTTGAGTCAAGGGATCACTCAGACAAAAGAGATCCTGAGAAAAACTCAGGCTGGATTTGATCCTACTGATGTTTCAGGTAGAGAAATCTAGAACGTGGTCTCCTCTGCCATGAGTTACCCATTACAAAGGATTATGGAATCTCCCTCTCTGGAGACATTCAAAACCCACCTGGACATGTTCCTGTGTAACCTGCTCTCAGTGGCCCTGCCTCGGCAGGGGGTTGGACTGGATGAGCTCCAGAGGCCCCTTCCAATCCTAATGATTCTGTGATTCCAATCAAGGAACTTACCACCACAACCCACCCAAGCAAAACACTGAACCAACAGCGCTTGTCTCTTGGTTCTTAGAACCACCGGTGAGACACCTACCTTCTTCCACGTACTCCTCTTCAGAGAGCACACGTGCACACAGGAGAGAGGGAAGGGAAAG
>NW_009919023.1:9599-18630 GCF_000696875.1 Nestor notabilis
ATTTTTTTGCTTCAGCCTCTGGGCAGCTGCAGGTGGTCCATATCCTCTTACCTTCCTGCTCCCTGCAAAGCACAACATGGGTTGGTGGTGTTACAACAGGGCACGTGTGTCCATCGGTCTACTCAAAGTGCTCAACTGATGTTTCAGCAGTGATCAGAGCACGCCACCAATTTGCAGCCTGAGAAGATCAAGTGACCATGGCCTCTCATCCTAGAAATGAGCATCTCTCATCCCAGCTTTACCTCAAAGTCCTTTCCTGACCTTGGGGGAGATGCACAGTCTGTCCTTGGAGTGCCCAGGGGACACAGGGCTCAGGCTGATTGCTGGGACATGCAGGTCTGTCACAGCATTTAAACGTAAGAGGAGGATTCAGATCTACTTTTTCTGCTGGTAGAAGAGGAGTAGGAGCTGTGTTTGGACTAATCCCTATAACCATGTATTGCAGATATTGAGCCCCTTCATGGCCCACCAAAAGTTGCCCTCAAATTTAGCTCTTGGGGAGTGATGCTCTGGATGTGGCAGTAAAAACCACTGGAGCCAAATGGCGCCTCTACACAACACTGTGACCCTGTGGGAAAGTGGGAATGGGGAGAAAGAGAAGCTGCTTAAAAACACATCACTTACTGGTCATGTTCTTCGATGACCTCTTCAGAGTCTGACATGCCTGGTTATCTAAGCAGAATTCAAGGCAGTTTGGAAAAAGCGAGGGTTAGGAGCAGAGATAAGGACAAGCACAGCCTGTCCTCCAGCACCCGGGACACAGGCACAGAGATGCTGAGCTGTCCCCAGCTCTGACAGCATTATCTCAACAGAGATAAGGTTCTCCCTCCCCTCCTCTCCCAGGATCACTGCTCGCCCCAAATAGGAGGCAGGAGATTAGACACAGCCTCATGCAACACTGATAACTGCTGTCAGGAGCCGTGTCCAGCTGCCTCAGGGTGCTGTGTTTGCTCAGAGCACAGGAAAAGAACCCAATTACAACGCTCAGCTCGTTTGGCTTCCTGACTATTCTTAGCTCAGTTGGGATACAGAAACTTTGCAGGGACATCCCGTTATCTCAGATTTACTGCCCTGCACAAGCTGCAGCACAAGAGCTCCGTGAGATCTCACAGCCCAGCCCTCCAAGAGCAGAGTATGCTCAGGAAAGGGGTGATTTGGGCTCAGAAGGGATGTTTCTCTCCTCGTTCTGAGACTGAGCTCAGCTAAAAGGAGTAATTCACAGCCTGCTTCAGCAACAGTGGAAGTAACTGTGCAGAAATGCTCTTCTTCCCAGCACACCCGTCCTCCTCCCAGTCGTGATTAGGATGTCACTCATTGTCCCACCTCATCTAGCTCCTACTCAGTGCTCCACCACGAGGTCTACACACACCGATGCCATGATGAGCTCCAGCCCCGGGCATCCTGGACCAGCCCTGGGCATCCCGGAGCAGTACTGGACACCAGCCCAGGCCCCTGCATAGCCCGCCCGCTGTTCAAGCTCATGCCAGACCTCATCCCAGCCGCGATGCAGCTCTAGAAATAACTCCCATGTGCCAAAGCACCTGTTCCCAGCACAGCGCCGCTTCCCTTCTCCTGTTGGGAACAACTGGTCCTGCTGCATCTGTCGAGCATTTATAACCCGGGATGGGTAGGACAGGCTGCGGGGTCGCCTATTCAAGATGCTGAATCCAGGACTGGAATCCACAAGCATGGGAAAGCTGCGTTGCAGGAGGGGTGCCTCCGCATACCCCGGGGTGGTCAAATCTCACTTCTGAGCAATGACTCAGAAGGTGCTTTTTGGAGACAAACGAAGTCAGAGCTCAGCCCCGTCTGCCCCAGCTTCATTGCCTGCTTCTGTCATCCTTATTCCCCTGGAGCTTGGCCCTAAGAACCCCCTTCAGCACTGTCCCCTTGATCTCCTCTCCTCCTCAAACATCAGTTCGTGGCCCTACTTGTCGCCCAGGCTCAGCATGGTCCTGCTATCCTGAGCTTGGCCAAATAATTCATGTGGCCTCCGAGCTGCCAAGGCTTCATGTTGTCCTCTCATGACACAAGAGCAGAGACTCCCTCCCGGCCACGACAGTGCAAATGTGCATTTGTAACAGCTTATTTCTACATCTCCATTCACCTCCTCCCTCACACAACGCTCAACCCCACAGAGAATTTGCTGGGGAACAGCAACAAAACCTTAAGGGGTACACAAGGATAAAAGTGTCTCTAGGAGATACAAATCCATCCTCTGCACAGAAACAGATAAACCTTCCCATTGAAGCTTTGGAATCTTGTTTTCCCACCATTTACTCCAGTGTGGGTCACATCTCTGCTCCCTTCCTGCTTGGCAGGGTCAGACCGTGCACAGGAACATCCCAGCTCTAACACACCTTATGGGCTGCCAGTGAGCCATGGCCGGGCTGGCCCAGCTCTCACATGGGCATCACATCCCTCTTGTCCCCTCCAGAGACACAGTTCACATGGATCTGTGAGATCCCCTGGAATCAGAGCAGCCAAAATCCTTCTCAAGCCACCTTGGCACACATTGGGCTGGTTTAAAGGGCATTGGGCAAGTTGCAAATACAACCCACTGGAGAAGCTCCGGATGCTTGATCCGTGGGAATGCCTCCGTGGCAAAAATACATCCTGGCTGGGGAGGACCATTAAATCTGAGCCAAATCACTTCTGCCCTTCCACTAAGCATCCCATGCCCCAGGCGGCAGCCCCCCACGCAGCCTTACCTCTGCCCTGGGGCGCCGGCGAGATCCCAGGGAGCTGGCGGGCGTCTGGGAAATGCTCTTTGGGGGCAGGAGGCTTTAAGGGGGCTCCAGCGCCCACCCCGGGGCGGGCAGCGCCAGGAGGAATGTGCCTGGCGCCCAGGGAGGAATGCAACACTTGTGAGCTGCTATTTCAGCCCCAGCCCCCTCCGCCGCTCCCCCTTCCCCCCCAGGAGCCCATATAAGCCCAAGCTATTGTGTGGCCTCAGAGATTTGCTATTTTAAACCCTCCGGACTGAGATACGTGAGTGCCCGAGGGGCTGACACAAGCCAGGCAGCTGTCACCTTCTGATAAGGCAGCGAGAGCAGGACCAGACCCTCCATCGCAGCCCCCAACTCTGCACCAAGCCCAAGATGCTGCAAGAGAAGAGGCTCAGGCTTGTTTTTCCCTCCTGGGACACGTGCGCCTCAGGTCCTTGCCTTCTTTCCCCTTGTCAGATGAAGGGAAGCAAACTGCTCCCATCCCAGAAGCATCTTAGAAAGAGCAACTTTTATTAGGAAAACAAAAAAGGCACAGAGAGAACCAAGTCCTTTCCAAAGCCCAACAAGCAAGATCAGGTCTAGAGGCAGCAGTAGAGGCCCACACCGCATTTGGACGCCACAATGGTTGCTCAAGGCACAGCCCTTGCCCACTGAATGGCCCCAGATCAAGGATTTCAGCATCATTTTGTGGGCCTAAATTCAGCATCATTTTGTGGGTCTAAATTCAGCATCCTAAAGCCAACCTCAAGAGATTATCCTGCATCCCTCCTGTGTGGGCTCAGCAGCCCAAGGGGTGCAGGACCATGGGTCACAAAAGCCATAGGCAATGGGTTCAGGAGGAAGGGCGAGAGGGAAATGGGGTTTGGGAAAGGGGTCCAGCACTCAGTACTCAGCTCCATGCAACCCCAAAACCAGGACCATGGTCCACCCACCCTTCCCACATATCTAAGTGCAAGGAGTCAGTGCACCAGTGTCATTGGGTCCACCTTTCTTCCACAAAGCATCACTCCATGCACGTGTGACGTTGCAGCCTTGGGTTGCTCCAGCACTAACAGCCAGGCGAAGGGCTGACATCTGCCTTCCCCACGTGAGCCAGGCAGCAGGGATGGGTATGGTCTATGGATGCTCAGCTGAAACTCCCTTGGCCAGGCAGTTTCTTATCCCACTGACATCATCCAGCTGCAAGGGAGATGTGTAGGTTGATGTCCTTTGCAAGCACAGTTATGGGGCACAGGCAGAGTTTAGGAGCAAAACACCAAAATGTTGAGGGAAAACAAGGCAAGAATCTGCCTCCAGCGTCTGCATTGAGCTTCCAGCTCTGGGCACTCCTGGACAGGCAGCAAGTGAGGACTGGGTGTGCAGGGGTAACCTTCCAGCCTTCTTCCTTCCTCAAGCAGAGGTACCCCGGCGACGTGGGCTGCACCTACATGCGGCACGGGGAACGCTCATGGCAGTGGGCTGCTGGGCAGGGCTGGGCTTTGATCCTCAGAGCAAAACAGGTTTTCCCAGGTCATCTGATATTATTACAAAGGACACTATTGCAACTGGAAAAGAAAGTGAGAAACAGTGAGACCAGGCCTGGGGCTGCAAACCCCCAAAGGCAGCTACTGTGACCAGGACCATAGTTGTGCCAAACAGGGATTGGGGCAGGCAGGCATCCCCTAGATCCCACCACACACCACTTTTCCCTTCTTCTCCCAGACCAGACTTCTTCTCACCATTAGAGCTGTCTCCAGTCATCCCCTCCTGCCAAATTCCCCAAGCCATGGGGTCCTGGATGCCCCACACATCCCCTCTATCCCCTGTAGCTTGAGTTTCTCACATCTGCCCATGATTCCAGCTCTGCCCCTAGCTCAGAGGATGCACCACCTTTCAAAGCAGCTCTGTGTCTACCTTGGTGTCTCCAGAGGTGTCTCCAGGCTGCTTTACCCAGACATCACGGCTTGGCAGGCTGTTTATTTTCCTGATGTCCTGCAAACAGGAGAGTCACACGTGGCACAGGAAGGTTTTCCCTGTGCCTCGGTCTGATTTTAACCAGCCCTTGAAGCACACATGCCCCAGGTAAAACCAGAGAGCTTTGAGACCCTGCCCCTGGCAGACCCTCCAAGCCAAGCGTGGCTCCAGCCCACAGAGACAGAGGCAACGGGTTGTTCTTGCAGGAAGAACTGATAAAGGAGCTGCAGGCTTTTATCCAGGAGTGACCCCGGGAGCAAACCCTCTCCTGGCAGACACGGGCCAGCGCAGACACGTCTGGGCAGCACTAATCTCTGCGGCTCAGCGCTGGGGGTGCCCGGGCTTGTCTGCCCATACCCAGAGTGTCCTGCCCAAACCAGCCATACCCGCTCCCAGGACTCACTGAGCGCCTCCTTTCCAAGCACATGAAACTACCCTGAGGCCAAAGGGTCTCCTGTCCACCTCCCCAGAGCACCCGTGGTGGCAGAGTGATGACCTCCGAGTCCCCTTAGCTGGGCGCTTTGCCCCCGCAGCTACAGGACACCCTGATTTTGGGGGCTGGGATACATGCATGATGCAGATCACTCCAGACCCCACATGCAGCAGGACCTCTCAGTGTACACGCAGGTCTCTAAACCCCACAGAGCCCAGTCCATCAACCCATAAGCTCCAACACCCCAGATGCAGGGACATGTCCCACCAGGCTGCCTGGGCTCTTGCCCAAGGTGTCGGCACAAGCCAGTACCTTGCTCTTCTCCTCCTTGGCAGGCTCCTGAGCTCGGCTGATCCACAGATTAATGCGGGACGTCACTGATCCTGGGATCTTCAGGTTGTCCTGTGGCACACAGAGGGACACCAGGATTACAGCACCAGCTCTCTCATGGCACAAAAATCAATGCGGACAGTCCCCAGGGTACAGGGAGACTGAGCAACCTGCGGCGGGCAGAGCTCAGCCTCCACCTTGGCTCCATCCCAGCTCCCCAAATACCAGCGCATCGGCACAGACCCGCACACCCCCGGAGCACCCTCTGGGTGGCAGTCGGTGCCCAAGCCCATCCCTACACCTCTCAGCAAGCACCACGCTCCCATCATACTGCTCCCGGGATCTAAAGGGGGGAAGATGCGCCCGAAGATGCGGTGCCTGCCCCAGCACAGGGCTCCTGCGGTACCTTCCTGGCAGCGAGCGGCTCAGCCTTGCCGGGAGCGGTCGCCTCGAAGAAGCTGCGCTTGCTCGCCACCCCCTCCGAGAGCAGGAGGCTCTTCTGAACAGCCGGGGATGATTTCACCACCTCCGAGCGCTGGGAGGAGAGAGGAGGGGGTCAGCGCTGCACCACACGTGGTAAAGAGCAAAGTCCTGCTTCCGAGTCACATCCCGAGCCCACTGGGGTCTGCTCCCTCCTTGCCCATCACCAACTCACGGGCTTGCCCCACTGCTCCCCGCAGCAGGAGCCTGCAGCATCCCCATGACCCTCTCCAGCGGGTGCCCACCCCCAGCTCCTAAAACCCTGAAGCTCATCCCCTTTTCTGCCCGGGACCATCTTCTTCAACCCCATTAGTGCGTGTTTGGAGCAGCTCGGTCCCACTCTGCCTTCCCCATTCAGCTCCAGGCCATGCCTCTTCCTCTCCCCACACATCCTTTGCACACATCCCTCCCATGCCAAGGCATTCCAGCACCTGCACGGCCGAGTTGTACTTTTCCAGCTTCTCCCCAATGGTGCTGCTGCTACCCGGGATCCTCATGCTTGCACTGGTGAAGAAGAGGGGAGAGAGTTGGACACAGCCCCCTCAGGATCTCCTGGGACTCAGCCCATGGTCCTTGGGAACTCTACTTGGCAGAAGACCCTGTCTGACTCTGGCACTCCTCTTGCATCCACAGGCCAAGTGAACTGTGGCAGCTCATTCCCTGCTGATGACCAAGATCTTTGGGTCTCACCATCTTCCTGGGAGTGCTCTGTACATTGAAAAATAGCCCTGAACTCCTCAGTTTACTCTGTCTTCACCACTGCCAGGTCTGAGCTGCATCTTCACCAGTATCAGGATGAGTTTGCCTGCAGTATGCACAGGTACAAGCCCAGGTGCTGTACAACCCCACTCCCCTGCATTCAGAGGTGGGAGAGCATCCCATTGACTCCCTGCATTCACATCTGATCCTTTGTTCCTCAAGAGGTTTTTAAGCCATCTGCCCAAAGCTTGCCATGGAGATGTGGCCATCAAAGCCAGATCAGGGTGCTCATGGACCTGTGCAGCTGGTTTTGATATCTCCAGGGATGGGACCCTGTTGCAGTGCTGCACCACTGCACACTTAACCACTCCTGTGCAGACACAAGCACTGATGAGAAACTGCCTGAACCAAGAGGCAGCAGGGGGTAGCTGGGGGGGGTCTTGTACACATACAAGCTGCACATTGGACATTGTCCTGTGCTCTGCTAATGCCAAGTCAGCCAGGCACCCCGGGGACCAACGTCCAGCAGACCTGTACCAGGGCACTCACTACCTGGTCCCAGGTCCCATCACCTCCTTCTCCCTTGGAGCACAAAGGGGGATGGACAATTCCTGCCCAGCAAGACCCAATTAACATGAAGAGAGGTGCTGACCTCCTTGTGAGAGGGCTTTGGCTTTCTTCTTTCTGTTTTCTTGAGATCACCTGGAAGACACAAGGAGAGGAGATACTGGAGCCAACTGTGGTTATCAAAGACAAACATGGGAGAAACTGCCCCAGACCCATCTCCCCCATTTTCACCCACACCAGAGCTGATGTCATATCTCAAAGCTCACCAGCCTTTTGTACTGCTAACATCCCTGACAAAGCAACATGAAACTCAACTAAGCCAGCAAGTCAGCCCTGATTCACAGCAGGGACAACCTCAACAGCTCTTGGTTTTCCCAATCTCCCCAAGCTCTTTATTCCAGAGATCTTTTGGGGCAGGCTAGAATGAAAGATATTCTCAGGGATGTAACAAGGGACAAGAAAGAGGATGGGTTTCATTTTCACCCTGTGCTCTCACAGAAGACTAATAAATGCCAGAGGGGGAATGGTCATTCCTGGGACTCTGGAAACTTTGAGGACTATGAGCTCCCTGTTTTCTCATCACTTCCCACAAGTTCCCATGCCAGCACAAAGCATGAGCATGGGCTTGTTCATCAGCACAGGCCTTTGGTCAGACACAGCAAATGAAAATGGAGGTAAACTGAAGCAGAACTGCAATGCCCAGATCAAGGGTGGGTTTTGAATGCACTTTGGGGAAGAGGCTTTGCCAACATAACCTGGAGACCAAAGCAACCCTTCCTTCCCCCATCCTCCAGTGCCTAAACAGGAGTCTTCCTCCCATTTGCTTTAGCTCTTACCCGGAAAGAGACAGTTCTTGGGCTGGTTCGTCTGATGGAGCTGCTGTAGGTGATCTGTGTTGGAAAAGTATCTGACTTCTCTGCAGGTTCCTCTTGGGTGGAAGACAGCTGTGTTGCCTCCTTTGAGGGATTCCTGGATGGCTGCTGCGGAAAAAGCAGGTACCTGATGCATCCCTGCAGGGAAGGCTGAGGTGCAGGGAGCAGAGCAGACAGGGTGGGAACTGGTTGGGAGGCAGGATTTGAGGGTGAGGTCCTCCAAACCTTGGCTGTCTCACTTGGACAGGCAAAGCCCCAAAGACCTCTTCAATGAAACTGTGATGGCCATCAGTAGGGGCTTGCTGGAGAAGGTGATGAGAATAGAGCATGGAAGGGAGGGAAAGGGGGTGGTGGGACCCTGTCCACCACCTTGTGGTTTGCAGCTTTCAGAAAAAACCCTCCCCAAAAGCCCACGGTTCCATTTCCCTCCCGGTGCTTTGGGGCTCTCCCTCTCTGCTGTCCTCCCAGCACCCAGGACTTCACACCACAGGGGTTGGTGCCTTCTCCATCGCTGCTCACCTGCTGGTCCAGGGATGAGGTTGCCACCGAGGTTGTCTTCTCCTCCACGCTGCGGCTCCCTTGCCTGGTCAGGATCTTGACCTCACGGAGCCGGCAGCCCCCCAGCTCCTGCACCTCCCTTCTCTGCTCCCCCCGAGGAGACCCCACACCTTGTCCTTCCTTGTCCTGGAGCTGTGTCCTCACCACCACCTTCGTCTCCACGGCCGGCTCCCAGTGTCGGTCTCCTGGTGGGTTCCCTCTGCCCTTGGCCGCATCCCGATCCCGCTGTCCAGCCTGGATGCTCTCCTGCCCCGTGCATGGCTGTCCCCCTGCCTCTGCACGGCTCACTCCCACCCCTGGCTCCTGATGCTCCTTCTCCTGCCTCAGCTTTCCAGAGACTGCCATCGGGGACCTTGTTCGTCTCCCTTCTTGTGTCTTCAGCACTACCGAGAGCTTACGCTCTTTCCTTT
>NW_009919023.1:18661-22775 GCF_000696875.1 Nestor notabilis
GCTTCACCAGGGTTTGAGGTCTAGAGATGGAGACAAAATAGGGAGCAAACCTCAGCACCCCAGGACCAGAGGATTGCCTTTTGTGCTGCAGGTGGGGTTAACCCAGGTGAAAGACTCCAACATCCTGGAGTCATCCCTGCAGAGCAGGACTTGCAGCCACACTCGTCACTGCCACCCCAGCTATAGGCTCTCTGAGGACAAGTTTGGATTACAAGTCTTCCTTTCCTTTGTGCAGCAGAGATTAAGCATTTCTACAGCCTCATCCCAGGACATCAGCATCCACAAGGATATTTGCTTTTCTCCTGAATTGCAATCATATGGGCAGCCTGTGCTAGCACTAGGGAAGGGGAACTTTACTATCTTGTTCATATTAGTCATGTCCAGCCACTATTCAACCCATATCCCACCCAGGCACCCTAACTCCACACCACCTGAAACACAGACAGAAACACCTCTAGAGCATGGATCTCACCATAGACAAACCCCATCTAAATACTGAACATCTCCAGGATCAATTTAGAGAGTGGGTCAGGTTGTGAAAGGGCAGCCGGATCTCAGAGCACCTCCAAAACCCAGCTCCCTGCAGCAAGGGACTTTGGGAACACCACTAGAGAGCCCTTGGGTTGCCTCCCCATTCCAGCAAAGGTCATACAACATCACTGCAAGGACCAGAGCTCTGCATGCTAAGGTCATCTACCCTGCAGAGGTGGGTGCCTATCTGCTCTTACCTGCTCCAGATCCCACAAGACCATGGCCAGCACCCACCCAAACTCAACCCCAGCACTAACCTTTATCCTGGAACACCAGCTCCCTGTACCATGGGACTTGTTAAAGCTCATGACTGAGCCCACCAGCAACATACCCCTCTCCTTGTACTCCTCCTGCAAAACTCATCCTTCTGCCTAAAGACCCATTGAGCTCCTTCCCCAGCTCAGCCCACTCTTATCCAAAAGGTAGTCCCACCAATCGCACCAGCTTTGGCTCAGGATTGATTAAAACAAGGCAGCAAGAAGCTGCAAGCAATCAGCATCATGATTAAGACTGATGCCAGCAGGACCCCACACACCTGCTGGGAGCTGGGCTGGTGCCTTTCACAGGGCTGGGAGGTTCTTCATCCATTGATGTGGAGGACAACAGGTTCCGGTGCCTTCGCCGGCGCTCTCTTTGCTGCTCTTCTTCATCCTCAAGGGTCCTCTGCCTGGCCAGGCTGTTTGGGATGAAGCATAAGGACATGGTGGTGCTCTGTCCTGCATGGGCAGCCTGCAGCCTCGAGGCCAGACAAGCAAGGAGACCGAAACACCCTGGGGAAGGGCTGAGGGGCTGTTGGAGGTTGCCTTCCCCAGCTGCTGCACAGGGCTGGGGGAGAGGGATGCCAACATGAGCCCGGTGTCACAAAGCGCTCTCGCTTTACCCAGCTGATGTAGGCATTTCCCAACACAAGCACTTGACAACTCCTAATTTCCTCTATTAGATGGATCACTCATTTAAAAAGAATCCCTACATTAGGCAAGCCTTCCCCAGCGAGGATATTTAGCATGTAGCTCAGCAAGACCAGGACCATAGAGCCACCACATAGCTCTCAACCACATTACCTGGAAAGGAAACCACTGGTGGCAAAAGATTTTAGCCCCAGCATCATTTGTGGGGATGGCATTTTCATTTTTATTGAGCAAAAAGCCTCAGATGCAGAAGCATCAGGGGCTGAAGGCAGCTGCTGACAATCTCTGCCTGGAACTGCGTTGGAAAAGACTTTTGTTGGCTGCTTTGAGCTTTTCATAGCGATGTTCATCACCTACAATCCCCAGCTGCCAAAACACGCAGGGGTCCCAGCGGAGCTTCCCCCACGTGCTGGGGCAGAGCACAGGCTCCATCACCGCTCCGGAGCTGGCACCCCAGCTTCATGCAGACACAGGGTTTACTCTGAATTTGACTTTAAAGAACATGAAAGTCGGAGCAGGTCCGGGCCTGCGGTGTCGCTCGCGTTGTTTGGGCCACGGTGACTGGCGGCGTGGCTCCCAAGTTACTGTGTAATGAAAGCTGGGTCATAAATTAAACCACATTCCCCCCTGTGTTTGCAGCTTCTGTTCTTCCTGCTCGGGGGAGCGGCTGGGGCAGCAGAGCAGAACGGAGAGCAGAGGGGGGACCGGTCCTGGCTGGGAGCACGGCTCTGCTCTGGGAACAGTGCGGTGCCAGGGAGAATGTGCTGCCGTTCCCTCTGCTGCCTCCATCCCCACCACCCCTTGCACCCCCAAGCAGCCTTCACACCCCAACAGCCATCGGATCCACTGCTGGGGGGCTCTTGGTGGTCCCTGATGCCGTCCTTGGCATCAGGGGGATGGAGAAGGCTGGGACCTGCCCCGGGGAGCCTGTGAGCATCCCCAGCTTGCTCTCAGCCCATCAGGGGACACCCTGTCCTTACAGCTCTACTCACCTCCACGGGCCTGACCCTGTAAATATTTGTGCTGAGCTCAGCTGCACTGGGAAGGCAGCACAGCTTTATCTGCATGGCACAGTGTGATCTGGTGCAGCAATCATGGCATGGTTTGGGTTGAAGGGACCTTAAAGCTCACCCAGTCCCAACCCCCTGCCACGGGCAGGGACACCTTCCACTAGAGCAGGTTGCTCCAAGCCCCTGTGTCCAAGCTGGCCTCAGACACTTCACACCAGGCAAGGTTAACACGTGTGTGGGGACTTACACACACCTCAGCTAAAGGGCTCTTGTCCTTCAAGCAGTCACAGCATGGGGTGCTAACGCCAGCTCAAATCCACGTGAGAGCCAGTTACTTCTTTGCTTTTGCATGCACAGGCTCCTTCAGAATGAAAATGAGGTTTTCCTGCCTTGAGTTTGCTTGGCTCCTCCTGAGCTGCACGTAACCTGGCATTATCAACATGCAGTTTCTCGTTACTTGTCATTACACAACCCGCCCATTAGGCTTTGGATTTGCTTTGCCACTCTTCCCGTCCTCTCTTCAAAGAGGGATTTATTCTTCACCCTCTTTGCTTTTTTAAACTCATAGAGATGAATAAAAACGGGTTGGTGAGTCCCCCCCTGCTTTGTCCTCTCCTGCCCTGTTAATCATTATTGCTCAGATATCTGACATTCATGCTGTTGCAGTGAATGCTGTCTCATCTAATGAGAGAGGAGAAACTGCCTTCCTGGGTTGTGAAACAACCTGGGTGCAGGACCCTGCTGGGCCCGTGTTCAGGCAGATCTATGGCTCAGAGGAGGTGCATTTGGATTGGGCTGAGATGTCCTCTGGATCCATCCCATCCCTGACGGAGGCAGGGTGTGAGCTGGCAGCCTCTGAGCAATGGGGTCTCAGTTCCCTTTTCCGGGCTGACTGTTGTGAGTGTCTTTATCCAAAGTACTGGGGTTTGCAATTAAGTCTTGGAATCACATCCACTTAAACTGGGATTTCTGCTCTTTTGAGTCACCATCTCCCTGCCCATGCAGGTTCTTGCCCTGGGGTCTACAGGAGGTCGGGAGCAATCCCCACATCACCCAGGCTTCATGTGGGCCCCTGATTCACAGCATGATGCCCCAGAGCCTCTCCTGCCCCAGTTCCCATTGGAGCCAAGATCACTTTTGAGGACAGACCGAGTGAGGGCTGCAGGGCTCATCCCGCAGCTGCAGATGAATCAGGGTTTGCTCAGTGCCGGGCAGGCAGAGGCTGCAACCTCCGCATGGCAGAGCCAGGACACACACCCAGGGGCTGTGTGGATATGGGATGAGTGAAAACCCCATGGCCAGCTCTGGATCAAGTCTGGAGGCACAGCCCAGCCACCCTGTCCCCCAAAGAAAGTCAAACCAGACCAAAAATACATCCAGCATGGGGCAGGGATGCCTTTCCAGACCCGTTTTCCTACGCAGAGCTCAGCTTCCCGAGGCAGCAGAAACAAGAATGCTTCTGATCTTGCTCACCCACAAGAAATTCCAAGCTCTGGATGAGGCTGGCACCACCTCTACAAGCAAAACCCTTCTGCCAGCTCTTCCTGTCCTCCCCAAGACCCCTTGGCCAAGGCTCATCGTGCCAGCAGCCCACCCTCACCCGTTCCCTCCATCCCGTAGGAAGGGTTAAGCATTAAACCACAGCACCTACCTGGAGAGATCGGA
>NW_009919023.1:22841-23043 GCF_000696875.1 Nestor notabilis
GCCAAGGTGCGGCCGGTCAGCACGGGGATGTACGCGGCTCCGAGCCCCTGCTCGCCGGGGAGGGAGGAACTCCCTGCAAGGTTATTTCCCTGTGCACCTTTACCCTGCGTGCAGCCCGTTTACCACCACGCTGCATCACATGGCTCCTTATCTACCTTGACAGAGGCAAGGCTGTAATTTGCCTACTAGCGGCGCCGTGCGA
>NW_009919024.1:0-2164 GCF_000696875.1 Nestor notabilis
CCGGCTCCACTTTGGGTTTCACATCTGAAAGAAGAAGGGAAGCTGTGGAACAACGCAGGGTACAGAGGGATGCTGAGCAGTGGGCGTGTGCCCGGGGACCATGGCTTCCAGCAGTACCACCCGGGTATGAAACGGACCAGGCAGCAGAGAGAGAAGAAGCAAAAGGTCCTTTCTGCTGAGCTCCTGGGGAGGGACAGAGGCAAGGGAGAGGTTTCTGCCACTGTCCCAAGCCTGCGAGTTGCCCCTACCTGGCATATCCCATGGGTCAGCAGACGTGTGGCTGGAGGGGGCTGCTGCTGGCCCGAATATATCTGCCAGCTCCAGGATAGAGGACTGCAAACAGAAAGGGAATTAAGAGGTGAGGGCAGGCCTGTGGGATCACCCCAGCTCCCCTCAGCCCCCAGGCTGGCTGTGTGACCATCCAAACCCCCAGTGCCGTACCTGGCTTTTCTTCATCTTATCTTCTTCCTCCTCTTCCTCCCTGCCCTGGGCAGTCTCCTCCCCAGTTCTCTGCAGCAGAGAGTTCTCCCCTTGCCAAGCCCTCACCTCCTGTGGGGACAAGAGATGAGCCCATGAGCTCCAGCCCTGCATCCAGCACCTTCTCCAGGAGACAGACCAGCACAGGAGCTGCCACCGCATCCCCGAAAAGTCCCAGCATCCGAGCAGAGGCTCCTCTGGGAGCGAGCTGAGCAGACAGCCCACAGCAGCGAAAGCAAAGCGGGCAGCGACGCGAGGCAGCGTTTTGGGCTCCAGCACCCCAGAGAGAAGCCCAAAGTGCAAGGAGAGAGGAGCGCCCGGGGCTGCGGGGCACAGGTACCTTCTCGTGCTCCTCTTTGCTCAGCGCGAGCGCTAGCTGCAATTGCCTTTCTTCATCTGTACTGGAAATTGGAAGTGGCTTCTGCCAACAGAGGAAATGGGGTGACATTTCAGCTTGCCCTCAGCTCACAGGAATGCTCCGAGGTCCCTGTCCTCACCACTGCCTCTTGCAGTGCCTGCACACCATCTCTGTGCCCATAGAGTGGCTTCGCTTGCGGACTCCCAGCCCAGTGCCTCTGTGCTTGTGAACCAGCTCCTAATCAGGCTCCCCTGCAGCCACTGCTCCAGCTCCTTCCCCTGCCCCTGCATCTTGGCTGGGATGACCCTCAATTAGGCAGGGAGGTTTTCAGGGACTCAATGCAGTCAGCAGAGAAGGGATCGATGAGGCGTCCCCTCACTATGGCAGCCTGCTGGGGAGGAGGGTTTGTGATGCCTTAACTTGGGAATCCTGCCCAGCCCCACTCTGCTAGGGAATAAGCACCCAGACCTGAGGCAGATTTGGGGGACAGGCTGTCCCCATACTGCCATGGCAGCCCTGATGTCTGCTCGTGATGCTTGTCCAGCATGGCACCGGCTGGGAATGGTGTCCCTGCTGGGGCTGTGCACGCCTGTACAAGCGTGTGTGAGCGTGCACACGTGTGTGCAGCCCAGATGGACTCCAACAGGCAGCGCTTTCGAGAGCGTGTTCCTACAGTGCTCATCGCAGCAGCATGTGGAAGCTATAAATACTCCAATTCCAGGACAAAAATAGGGATATACGCTCTGCTCCATCTCCAAAACAGCCTCCATTGGGCAGGCAAGATGAGCAGCAGCAAGAGCTGTCTCCAAAGCATGTCCCCTGCATGGCAGGACCAAGCTCACGGTGCTCAGTAACAGCCTGGGTAGGGGGGGACACCCACAACAGCTCACTTGCTGCCTGCTGTATCCCTGGTTGGCTTCTCCTGGTGCTGTTTTCCAGCGCTTCTTCTAGCCTGGTTTGAAAGGACTAAGCCCCATTGAGCCTCCAGCCCAGTGCACAGCCCTGGGGGTGCTGGCCCCACACAAACCACAGCACTGGCCAAGACATCACCCCTAAAACCTCTGAGGGAAGGTGAGAGAAATGGGGGAGCTTAGACCAGAAGCCCTTGGCAGAAGAGGGCAGCCAGGTATGGGGAGGGTCACAGTGAATCCAGAAGACCCCCCCAAGCTCACCCTAGGGTCTGGGGTGATGGATGGGTCTCAGCCTGGTGCTGTCCCTGCCGGTATGAGGACAGGGAGCAGGGACAGCCATTGCCTTCATCTGCCTGCTGCCATTCTGGATGCCGGGCACAGTGCGAGCAGCCTGGTGCAGTTGCAGGGGCATGCACCC
>NW_009919024.1:2197-4763 GCF_000696875.1 Nestor notabilis
AGGGAAACAACCCACCATGCCCACAGACAAGGCAAGGTGCTGGGAAATGCCCATCCTCTGTGTGCCAGGGCAGGCAGAGCCATCCTACCTTCTCTGCCTCCTCCCGACTCATGGCCAGCGCAAGCTGTAGCTGCAGCTCCTCCTCACCCGTCGTCTGGGGCCTCGCTTGCTCCAGGTCAGAGGCGAACCGTGGGGACGAGGATGATGCTGGAAGATAAAGGAGGAAAAGGGGAAGGAGTGGCATCAGGACTGGGGTATACTGGGGAGCACATCAGCAGCCTCCTCCTGGCCCCTATCCCAACGCCTGCAGCTCCACAGCGTGGCTTCCCCAGGGGAGGTAGCCCCACATTAGAGCTCCCTACCATGAACAAGCCATGGTTTTAAGGCTCAAGACACAACCAGCTGCCACCACTGCTGCGTTCAGCACTGGCACAGCCAAACCTCTGCCAATGGCACAGGATGGAGATGGGCTTCACCACCACCCCCACCCCAAAAGGTGAAGAGGAGGGATGGGCACCAGGCTGGTGCAAACCAAAACGCACTGGGACACCCACCCCAGCAACACTCACAGTTAAAGGAGGAGGGTGAGCCCCGCGCCCGGCCGTAGTCGTCGCCATAGGGTGATGCACGGCGGCCATAGGCGACCTGGTGGCTGCCGCTGCCCATGCCCTCGAGGGCCATGCGCTCCTTGGTCTGCAGCGCGTGTGCCCGCTCCTGCTTCCGCCGCTCCTCGTCCTTCAGCAGCGCCATCACCTGCTTCACCTTCTCCCGGATGTTGATGCCCTGGTCCTTGCCGTCACGATCCACGTACTGGAAGTCCTTCAGCGTCTGGATGGTGTAAAGGTTCTCCCGGCACTGGTGGGTCACCTTCTCCGAGCCGGTTTTGATGAGGTAGTCCAGGAGGGTGAGGGCTTTGTAGACGTGACGCCAGTTCTTGCCGCTGTCATTCAGCCGCCGCCAGATCATGCCCATGACCTCGGCGAAGGCCACGGTGTTGAAGGTGAGGTCGGCAATCTCTGACATCAGAGAGCTGGGGGGTCCCCAGGGATCATTGGAGGTGGCCTCCCGCACCTTGATCTCTGCCTCTGAGTAGTTGTGCACGATGTTCTTCACCTGCCGGCGCAGCGCCGAGGTCGTCATGGCTGCGCGGTGTCCGGCGGCAGGCAGGGATGATGGAGAAGGGATAAGCACTCACAGCCGCAGCCTCACAGGTTCCTGCAGCAGGGAACAGGGATACAGAGACCTCAGCATCACCCCAGCCTGTCCCCAGAACCCTCAGCTGGTACCTGGGACACTTCTCAAGGTGGAAGTGCCCATCATCAGGCTATCGGGTGCACTCACTGGGCTGCCACCGCTCACTAACCTGAAGCCACGCAGGATGCTCAAAGGGAAATAAACCCCTCATAGCAAGCTGATCCCCAGCACCGCAGAGCCGCCAAGAGATTTGGCTCCAGATTCAGCAACATTTGGAGCAGATTTTACCCTGCACTTCTGCTTCTAAAAGTAACCACCTGAAAATGGCAGCTCCCTCCTCCAGATCCCAGCTGCTCAGCACCAACCGTCCCAGCAAAGCTGGTTGCAGGCCCCCAGTCCTCACACCAGCCAGGGGCTCCCCTGATGGTCCATCTGCAGCTGTACGTGGTCCCCACTCATCCCCCGGCCATCACCCCAGGGCTCTCAGTGCCACCAAGGATGCATCGTGGTAAACCAAAACCTTGCTGCGAGTCAGAGCCTGCCACAACTGACCAGCCTGGCAGCCACTTGAGTGGGTTTTCCCAGCAAACTCAGTAAGTCTGCTTCAGAGGCTGTGAGTACAGAAGCATGTACTGCTGCAGGGTGGTGAATTTGGGATGCTATCCTCCTGCACCAGGATGGATAACACATCCTCCCCTCCCCCAAAAACCCCGAGCTGCCTCGGGGCCTTTTCTGCACCCAGATCCATGGCCAGGGCAGCAGGGGCTGACGTAGCCAGGAGCTTTCCTGCTTCCTCCCCAGGAGGCAATGCCCGTCCTTGGGATGCGCTGCACCTGACCTGATTCAAAATGACGTGGGTCAGTCTGGGCCCATCTTCCCACTGCAACTGTCCCCCCTGTTCTGTGCTATTCCTAATCCTCACCTTATCCCTGCACAGTGGGAAGACACCATTTCCCCTCTGGCCAAGCAAAGCCAGGAGGCAGAGGCTTCCCAGAGCTGCCTTGCCCTCAGCAGGGCTGCACTGCAGGGCCAGCGAGCGGGGCTGCTCCCAGAGTTCCCACTACGGCTGCTACAAAACTCACTGGCAATGTGCTCCCCGTCCAAGATAACACTCGCAGGCAGAGGAATATCTCCCCTGTGCAGCAGTGCCTGCACAGAGCGATACAGCATCCATCTCACCACCCACCTCGGTGCTGGTACCTCCCTGGACCGCAGCCGCTGCACCGTGTCCAGCCCTCTCCCGGTTCAGGACCCCGGAGCGGGGCCGGGACCATGCTGACATGCCCACGAGCCACACACAGCACCCGCCATGCTCCCACACAACCCGTGCGACTGGTCCAGCACCTCCTGCTGCCGTGGGCCAGCGGCCAGG
>NW_009919024.1:4855-5152 GCF_000696875.1 Nestor notabilis
TTTCCGCAATGCAGCCTGTCTCCGTGTCCTGTGGATCCTGTTGGGACAGCCCGCGCTGCGGATGGACATGCTATTGCCCGTCTGGTGCAGGAACGCCTTCGGGACAAGGGCAACGACACAGCAAAGTCCTCCGGGACTTGGCTCCATGCTCTGCTTTCCACCAACACCCAGGCGGGAGATAAAGTCATGTTTTCCAAAGGTGCCACTGGCCCAGCAAACACCATCCCTCCTCCTCTGGGGCAGGATGATCCCTCCTGCCTCCAACAGGTTTCCTGGCGGGATAAACCCCTGGGCCAG
>NW_009919024.1:5175-5499 GCF_000696875.1 Nestor notabilis
AGAGCCTTGACCCCGGGTGGCTTCCCCCCGCCATGAGGTGGCCCAGGAAGCCTGAATGGGAAGAGATGGGAAGCAGGGGCAGGGAGGAGAGCAGCGGGGCCCTGGTTGAGCGCTGCCAGTGGCGTTAAGAGCGGCGGGGATTATCAAACACAATATCTGCCCCCCCGTCCGGAATATAAAGGCAGTGAAACAGAAGCTGTGCGGGAGATAAGGCGGCAGCACCCGGCAGCTCATATGGAATTACTGCAGTGACCTTGAGCGAGAGGCTGCCAGGTGGGAGAAGGACACAGGGGTGCGGGGACAGGTCCCCATCACCCCGCGGCC
>NW_009919025.1:0-671 GCF_000696875.1 Nestor notabilis
GCTGGGTCTTGGCTGCTGGGAAGCTGAATCGCTCCTTTCTATAGAGCCCCACAGCCAGATCCTCTCAGCAGCTCCTGTGTCCCTTTGTGCCACCATCCCCAGCCCCACTGGAGGGACAGAAGGGCTCCCTTGGGTGCCTGGCACTCTGGACATCCATCCCAGCAGGATCCAACCTGCTTCTGCTCCAAGACAGGGCCTTTACCCACCCAGCAGCTGCTTGCATTGCCTCTCCTCGCCAAGGGATGGGATGGGATGGGGTAGGATCAGATAGCGGGGAAAAAAGACACAGCCTTCCCGCTGTGCCCCAAGCAGAGGAGGAAGATCCACCCTAGGGCAGGATCTGGCCCCTCCAGGGACTCCGGGATGCCAGCTTTTCACAGAACCAGTGGATTACAGCGCATCAGCTCCAATCGATACTCTGCCGTGGCAGAAAGCAAAGGGAAACGAGGAACAAAAAGAGAATTCTCATTTGTGGAGGATTTGGGGTATTTTTGTGTTTGGTGGGAGAAAAAGAAGAAGGTCTGAGAAAGGACTGGGGGTGGGGAGGGAGCACAGCAGGGTCCTCCCAACCAGGGCACTGCTGCAGGGTGCCAGGGAGAGCACATGGTGGGCATGGGGTGCTCCACCTCCACCCAGCACAGGGGGGTTGAGTCCTTCCTCCCTGGAGCAGG
>NW_009919025.1:838-1153 GCF_000696875.1 Nestor notabilis
GAGATAGTCCCTTGTCTGGTCCTCCTGAGACCCTCACAAAGAGCAACCAGGACTGGAGATGCTCTGGACGTAAGTGTGGGTGTTAAAGAAGTTTTTTGGCCAACCCAAAGCTCTTGCACAGGGATGAGCAGAAGAGGTATCCCAGGAGCTGCCGCCACAGACCCACTTCTGGCTGCAGCCCAAGCCCTCTTCGCAGGTAGTTTGTCTCATTGTCTGAGCTATTGATTCCTCCCGTGGAAAGCAAAGGCCCTGGCACAGCAAGTGGGGTCGCTAAATGACGGGCAGAGCGCTCTGCCCTTGCGAGTCAGGCTCTTT
>NW_009919025.1:1211-1948 GCF_000696875.1 Nestor notabilis
CAGAGGGGACAGGAGTGGGATCACCATGGGCTGCCCCACTCCCATGCAGGGACGCCCCAGCAGCCTCAGAACAAGGAGAGTACGCAGGGGGGACCTGGCCTGCCTCTGTCACCCCGTGTCGGTGGCCTAGTGGAGGACAACCCGGGTACAAGAGCCCGGCTCTCCCCACGGCTGCTTGGGATGAGGCTCACGTGCCTGCTCTGCATTCCGCACTCTCGCTGGCGCAGGGTGAAGAGCTCCAAAGGAGCTGCCCTTTCATTATTAATATGGTGATGATGTCTGATGCCGTGTGTGCAGTGACGGCTCTGCCGCCGGTGGCACCGGCCACGGGAACCACACGCTGCTCCTCGGGAAGGGGTCGGGCCTTCCGTCAGCCTTCCCCCCATCCCAGCACTGCTCTGCAGCTCAGAGGGACATCGGTCCCCTCGGCAGCCCTGGGCATGCAGCCCGTGAACACAACCAGGAGGGTGAAGTGCCACTGAGCCCTGTCTTGTGGTGTCCCCCTCTCTGGAGGGTCCTGTCCCCACAGGGGAATGAAGCCAAACTGATCCCAGCCCCTGCCCGCAACCACTGCTGTGGTTCTCACAGTCTTGGACCACAAAATAAAAGACTGTGTCTGAATTTGGCTTTAAAAGGCTCATTTTAGTGCACGGGTTCGATCTCACGTTGCTTCAGTTGTTTTCTGCCCCCGGGCCAAGCCGGGACCCCCGGGCATTGTGAGCAGAGGCAGCGCGGGG
>NW_009919025.1:2164-2529 GCF_000696875.1 Nestor notabilis
GTGCCCACATCCTTGCACCCTGAGCACCAGATCCCTGCTGGCAAGGGAAGGATCCAGGGCTGTGCCGCCCCTGGAAGCGGCAGGGCTGGAGGCACAGACCCTTCCCAGGTCCCCAGCCCTGCAACTGCAGCCAGACCCCATGATGGGTAACAGGAGGAGACACGGCTTGGTGTGAATCAGTGATGAGCCAGGCCAGCATCCCTGCGGGGCCCTGGCCCACCTGAGCAGCATGGGCAAGGCTCACCCTGAGCATCACACATGTTCTTCGAATCCCAGACTGGTTTGTGTTGGAAGAGACCTTAAAGCTCACCCAGCTCCAACCCCTGCCCCAGGCAGGGGGCACCTCCACTAGAGCAGGGTGCTCC
>NW_009919025.1:2605-3411 GCF_000696875.1 Nestor notabilis
CAGCCACAGATACACAACCCCTCGCTGCTGCGTTGCCACAGCTCAGAGAGCTCCAGGAACAGCACTGGGATATGCTGAACCAGAACGTGCACCCCTCTGTCCGGGTGTAGCAGGGCCACCCCGTGCATGACAGGGGCTACAAGGGGCCAGCCCTGCTTGCAGAACCCCGCTGGAGGCTCCCCAGCATCCCATCCCGCACCACCCCCTTCGATTCGGCAGTGGGTTATGTCAAGGTATGTTGGATTGCAAATTAAACGTCAGCTCTCCTCGCGGTCCCGGCTCCATCTGCGGAAAATGAGTTGCTGGACTTGGAGAGTGTCCAGTTGTGCAGCTCGGCGTGCCTAACACCCAGGGCTGACAAGCCACTGAATCACTCCTCCCCCCGCCCCCAGGGCCCCCCGGGGATTTCTTTTTAATGATAAGTTTTTATTGTTTGGAGTTCAGCTAAAACAGCCTCCTGGGTGCCTGCGGCCTCCTGCTTCCAGAGCAGCCGAGTGCTGCGGGGATGGAGCCCGGCTGGCGCGGGCATGCCGAGCATCCCACCACTGCAATGAGCTGGACGGTCTCAGGTGTAAAGGGAAGTCCTTCAAAAGCATCCGCAGGGAAGGAGCTGGGCTGCTGGCCATGAGCATTGCCCAGTAAATCCTCATAACACCACTGCAGCCAAAGGCAGGATTTGGACCTGGCTGGAAGACAACACACCCCAGAGAGCCTTATGGCACCGACTGCCAGCCCTGCACTCACCCAGCTCTTCCCAAAATGGGGTGTATGTTCCTGGGAGATGCTGCTTGGATCCCTGGCCCCAG
>NW_009919025.1:3479-3832 GCF_000696875.1 Nestor notabilis
CAGAGCGGGCACCAGCCCCAGCCCCAGGGAAGCCACGTGGGAGCTGCTGGAGGGGCCCCAGTTGATGTTGAGCTCCAGGGAAGGAGACTCAGGGGGGTTCAGAGCATCCCCAAGCCCCGTTGTGCTGCCTGCCCAGGGGACATCCCCACACTGCAGGAGGGGGAGTGTGCAAGGGGGCTGCAGGAGGATTCCCAGGGAGGCTTAGCCCAGGGCTGAGCCTGTGCTTGCTCTCAGGATGCTCCTCTGAACCACTTAGCAGCGCTCTTGCCCGCAGGTCAGACAAGCGGCAAATAAAAGATTTAAAGGAGGTGCTGCAAAGGTACGGTAAAGAAAACCACATCCTAGAGAGATGG
>NW_009919026.1:0-232 GCF_000696875.1 Nestor notabilis
CCCCTCCGCTGTTTTATTTCGCTTTTATTTTGGTGTCTGCCGTGTTTTGTGGGGTTTTCCGCCGGAGCAGGGGAGCAGGCGCTGTAAGGAGGCCGCTGGTCTCCGGGTGCGCTGCTCTGGGGGTCCCGCGCCTCCATCAGTGGAGCTGAGTGCCTGCAGGGCCTGGGGAACCGCAGGCTCCTGTTCCTCGAGAAAGGCGGGTGAGGAGGGGGCTGTGCGCAAAAAGACGTGG
>NW_009919026.1:274-11255 GCF_000696875.1 Nestor notabilis
ACCAGTGGAGCCAGGAGAATGAGCTGAAGCTTCAGCTCTGGGAGCATCTTCTCGTCTGCAAGATACAATTGTATTCCAGGTTATAGAATCCCAGACTTGTTTGGGTTGGAAGGAATCTTAAAGCTCATCCACTCCCTACCCCCTTACCACATGCAGGGACACCTTTCACTAGACCAGGTTGCTCCAAGCCCCTGTGCCCAACCTGGCCTTGAACACTGCCAGGGATGGGGCAGCCACAGCTTCTCTGGGCACCCTGTGCCAGTGTCTCACCACCCTCACAGGGAAGAATTTCTGCCTAATACCTAAACCAGGCGTACACCCTGTCAGTTCAAATCCATTCTCCCTTGTCCTGTCACTACAGGTCCTTGTAAAAAGGCCCTCTCCAGGTTTCTTGTAGCCCCTTTAGGCACTGGAAGCTGCTCTAAGTTGTCCCCTGAGCCTTCTCTTCTCCAGGCTGAACATGCCCAACTCTCTCAGCCTGTGTACCTGTTTACAGACAGTGAGCTTTTTTTCTTGTTAGAATTTGCCCTGAGAAATCCCTTGATCCTCAAACTTAACTGAATCACTATTTATTATTTCTGAACGTGGAGGTCTGGTTTTTATAACTTGATATTTATGACATTTATCAAAATTACTAATGTTGTTGTCAGTTTCGTAGACATGTGACAAGACATCTAAGATAAATGTAACTACCTTCCTGTTCTGAGTTTAGGAAGGTATTTGGGCTGCCTTAAAGCAAATAAGCGCTTGGTTAATTTCTTTTTTCCTCATTAAAACCAGTGTAAAAGCTATGCCAAGATTCATGTATAGGATTTCCTTCAGTCAGGTACATTGGCTGTGTTTGACATGGAATAGTGAATGTAGATTTTCTTACTCTCCATGGGTGTCATTATGCATTTACAATGCATCTAAACTTTGATCTCGGTAAATGTCTCCAGAAGGATATATATTGTTTTATCATGTATATGTTTGGTTTTATGCTCAAACTGTTTCAGTGGTTTACCTTTTTCTTTTAAAGACTGCTCACTGCAGAAGATAATTATTTGACATAGTTAACATTCAAGCTTGTAGTTTCTTATATTTTTTGAGTGCTTCTGCCTCAAATAATTATTTTTCTTCTTTTTTCTTACAGCAATTGGAAGACTTTGTGAAAAATGTAAGTATAGCTTCTACATATAGTTGCTTGACAACATGGAGGTGTGGTTAGAGCATCCAGTTTGGAATTGGGGATTGGGTTCTATTTTTGCTTTAACCACGAACTTGATGTCGCTCTTTGAGATGGGAACAGTTGCTTGTGAATTGCAAGTGTAAATAAATGAATAATTACAAAGTTACCCTCTCAAATAGATTGCCAGGCAAATGCATACTGTTCTAGAGAATATGCTGACAGTGTTTGCAGTAGCTGGCGCTACACTGACTTCTTCATTGGTTCCTTGTAATCTGTAATACAAAATGATCAGCCTCGTCATTTCAAAGCAGGGGGGAAAAGATTGCATTTTTGGAATCTGACACCTTGCAAAAGGTTCATCTGGTATAAAAAAGGGGGGGCCCACACAGCATCTAGAGTTAGAGCAGAAAACCCCCACAGAATCGAATGCCAGTGCTCAACTGTTGAAGGGAAGAAAGAGTATGATCTGTCATTAGATCCTTGTCGGGAAACAGAGCAAATAAGACAAGTAGTTTGTGATTCAAAAATAGTATGGAAATAAGCAAAGTGGAAAGAAGCACGGTCTGAAGCAACAAGATTGTTTACAAGAGCACTCGGCAGCGTAACAGGTTCCCATTGGTAGCAGTTGAGGGCTGTCGTGCTGGAGATGTAAGAGCAGGTTAGATGAGCTGTTTGTGGGAGTCAGGATTAGATGCCTTGGGAACTGGTAATAGGATATGAAGCCTTTCATCCCCAGGTCAGTGTTTTGGATAAAGTCCAGCACAGCAGAGACTGTCAATGGCATCTGTATGATACGAGTACTTGAATTTCACTTGGTTCCTTGCGAGAAAGCAAGAGCTGCTTTTGTGAAATGGCTGTTTATGCCAGTTTGCCCTTTCTTTGGCCTTCTCACAGATGAAGGATTAAAGGGACCATGAGTACAATCTCTTACCTCATCTCTTTGAGGATAGTAACCCCAGACTTTTGTTGATGTGGCACTGTAGGAGAAGCTTACACTGCTGCTGCTGTGTAGGTAAGGACATTAGTCCTGTCAGTCCAGCTTTTTGTTTTCTTCACAAGTGAAAAACTCAGGAAAAGTTCTAGAGTAAAAGTAATGGTAACATCTAATCAGGTGTTGTCTAATCACAGAAGTGACTTCGAGTTCCTTCTCTGATTGTGAATGCATGAATGAATAAATAAACCCCTCAGATATTACATGCTACTGGCCCTTGTTCCTCTCAAGTCTGGGTGCAAATACGAAGTTGCACCCTGTGCACACGAGATAAATTTCTGTAGTTCAATTGCATTGTCTTTGAGCGTAGAGGCAAGTTCTTTGACTCGGAAGCTTTCCCTCTTTGATGAGGGTGTGGAGAAAAGGACACTCTATAACCAGAGGCTCTGCTGTACTCACAGGTGATGGCAAATGTGTGATCTGTGACTCCTACGTGCGGCCCTGCACCCTGGTGCGCATATGTGACGAGTGTAACTACGGCTCATACCAAGGGCGCTGTGTGATCTGCGGAGGACCAGGAGTGTCTGATGCCTACTACTGCAAGGAGTGCACCATCCAGGAAAAAGATGTATGTTGTCATCCTGTCTCCCATTGAATCAGTTATGTCTTTACTGAGTAGCCATGCTTACCTTAAGGGGCTCAGAGCTACTGAAATTAGTGTTGGACATGGGGTGCTTGGGTTCCACTAACCAATATTGGCACTGGTTTTCATTACCTCCTGCCTTTCTTCCCCTGTTGGTAGTTCCCCCTGTTTGCAAAGCATTTTGAGGTATTGGAATTCTCTTCATCCCAAAGGGTCTTTGACTACTTTGCACTGCACACTCAAGGCTCGCTTCCTCCACACACTGTTTGTTACCACTTTAAGTTGTTGTGTTACCAGATCTCTCAGGCTAGGTTTTATCAGAGTCAGAGATATTCCAGACACTACAAATGCAGTGGTAGGAGCAGCTCCTCACTGGAACTCCATTATCAGCCACTGACCAAGGGCATGTACAGTATTGTAAGGCCTATGGAATTACCACCTGTGTTTTCCTTTGGATAACAGCATAAAGATAGACCTTAGTGTCTAGTGTCTGCACTACCAATTGTATTTTACAAGTTTAAAGCTGCTTGTATAATTTCAGTGGGCTATGATTTATTTTTTTTTATTCTTCTTTTTTGGATGGTCTATATTGTAGACATTTTTTTTCTGCTAACACTTTTTGCTGTAATTATCCCTTATTTCTATTGTCAGTGCTATAATCTTTCTATAATCTTGTGCTGAGACATCGCTACGCTGCATGTGAAATGAGGCAGCTCTTCACCCCCTTTAAAGTATTTGTTAATATCCAACATAATGAGTGCAGGACATGAAGAACTGCAAATGTAGAGGTGGAAAGACTTTAGGGAAGAGCAAGAACATTTGCAGTATCCCCAGAATATGGGCCTGATGGCTGTGAGAGTGTCTGTTAAAGGTTCTTTGACTTTTGGTGCTTTGCAAATGCAATCTCCAGCACACCCTAATGACAGCAGAGGACATGCGAGAGAATGGTTCAGATTGTTACAGGAACGTGCTCAGCTGAGTGAGTTGCTGGTTTCATTCTCTGCAGTGCCTGCCTTTTCTCTACAAGCCTGCAGCTAAATTCAAGACAGGGCTAGGTCCTCATTTGAATTTAGTCATTGGATCTGACAGGACCATAATCTTTCTTAGTATCAAAATAAGGATATAAAGGCTGTGGTAGTGGTGCTGCCTCCTACTTCAGAAATGCTGTGAGAAACAGTAGTTTTGTTCACGTGCCTTTGGAACCAGGGCGCCTGGCTTGATAAGTCATGAGTAAAATAGGCTTGGTTTTATTCCCACCAATTCATATTGATTCCCAACAAGTATTTTTCATAACCTAAGCTCACCTGTAGGTTATTGTGCCTGATTCAGGTGTGAAATAGCCAGCTGCTCTGCAAGGAAGGATTGTAGATAGAGCTGGAGGAGTGGGAGAATGACAAGTCAGAACTGAGGAATTTTGACAGCTGGGTGAAGGCTGCTGTGGGTAAAGGCAGTTGCTCTGTACGAGCAAACTCAAATGTTAGGGATTATTACAGATGTGAAGTTGTAGATCTGAAACAGAGATTGGATGTGATTGACTTGAAGGACTGAAAAGTGCTGCTACAGGTGTAGGGTGCCCACAATGAGTAAAGTTAAGTGTGCTGCTCTCATAGTTATGGTAGCTGGTGTTTATGCGAATAAGAAAAGTAGATGGACAGAACTTTATACCTGAAGCTCTAACACTCCAAGGTTTCAGTCACAATTCTTCCATCATCCTCAGAGAAAGACTGGAAAAGACAGTGAAACAAGAAAGCAAATACTAAAATGGAGAGAGGAGGTGGAATTCTGTTAGGCATAAAGCAAAGGGCCTGGTTACTCTTGGTTCATTTGTTCTGGTGGAGGGAGGAATGAGGTATTGTTTCCCCCCACTTCAATCTGTGGATAAGGGCTGAAATCCTGCCTTGTTACCAAGGCCAGCTGTGAGTTGTTTTCTTGGGGACAGAAGCATGTTCATGTGCTGCCTCCTTAGGAGGAGGTGGAAGAATGAACAGAGCCCTGCAATAATGCTGTCAAGATTGTCACAGACTCCCTGGGACGTGGGAGGTAAGGCTTGGAAGAGTCCTACTCTTGAGGTTCAAAATCACTTGAGGAGACGATTTGGTGGAGATTGTTTGTGGCAAGTGTATGGGGGAGGGATGATTTCCCCCCTCCTCACTCTACCCCCCCCCCTCTTACCCCCCCTCCTCCCTCTCCCCCCCCCCCCGTTATTTCTACCATTCAAGACCCTCCCCACTGGGTTACATCTCCTGCACAGGAGCAGGGATTAGTGGGGCAGCTTGGGTGCAGTTTCTATAGCATCTGACATCTGCCCAGGGGCTTTCTAAATCTAATGCACTCAGTCTTACACAACAGTCAAGGACACATATTCCTCTGCCTGCTGGGCCCCTCACAGCTGCTGTCACCAGCCATAGCATTTTGCCCCGAAATGTTAAGTGGCCCACGGGCAAATGTTCCCTGGTACACCAAGAGGTGCATCTCCAATTTGTCTTCGCAAACACACCTCTGAGGTGGGTCTCTCCTGCTTCCCTTCTTGCTCTTCTTGTGCCTTTTCTCCCACAGTCCACTGAGATTCAGGTACAAGAACTTAGTTCTGTGTAGCTGCTGTAAATAGCTGTCCTGTCCCAACATGACCATACAGCCTCTGCAGTAATCAATCCAGAATGCAGGAAATCTGAGATTCAGTTCTGCTGTCACAGCTGAGAGGGATCCCTAATCATGAGAATGGTTTGGTGACATCTAAAGCAACAAGATTCTTTTTGCCTAAGGAGTGGAAAGGTTATTCCTCTGGGTCCTATAAATCCTGCATATTCTCATTTAGAAAGAATCCAGTCTTGAGGCACTGAGCATCCTTTTCATTGAACTGCTGATATTCTAAGAGCTGTTTTCTATCTTTACCCTAGAGGTGGAGAAAGATAATGTCCTAGAGTAATGTTAGAAAGGTGTACATTCTCTTCTCTGTTCCACTACTTTCTTGCTGGTAGTAACCAGAATTGAAGGGCAGTTTGTCTGCACAGCTATTCAAAATGCATGTTGAGGATAGAGTGAGGAGTGTGGGAACTGAGAACCTACTAGAATTATGTGATAATGTTGTTGTGTTTGCCCATCTCCTGACATACATCCTCTTTTCTTCTTACAGAGAGATGGTTGCCCTAAGATTGTCAACCTGGGCAGTTCCAAGACAGATCTCTTCTACGAAAGGAAAAAGTATGGCTTCAAGAAGAGGTGATCCTATGGCTACATCTCCTGTCAGGTTGGCAAGAGGGTCTTGGAACATCTCTGGACTTTACAAGTATTGAAAAATATTGAAAATATTTTTCTATAGAGCAGTACAAATTCAGTGGTATATTTGGGGTTGGAGAGGTAACAGACTGAGTGGGGACTGAAACCTGATCAGAACTGACTATCAGAAAGAACAAATGAGGATTACTGTCTCTTGCCTTTCCAGAAGCTCTGCTAGTAGCTGCCCCAGCTCGCTATAAAAATCCTGGTGGGCAACTATTTACACATGAAGGAGATCAGCTCAGCAAGTGCCATTTGTGGTGGGAAACGCCTTGGGGTTGTTTTCACCAGGCCTCCTCTCAATTGTTTGAAATTGCCCCATGCATCAGTTCTGAACAACAGAGCATCCAGCCCATGTGTCTGCTCCCCCTCCTCCAGTATATTTCCATGCTGCCCTGTTTTATAAGGAACCTGTTCGTGGCTGGTGCTTTCCTAGGGAGAGCACAGCTGTTCCATGTTTGCTTTGACAGATGAATCCAAGGCCCTTTCTTGTAACCATTTTTGTAGGATGCATACCAATAAAGCTTCTTCTTTTTGGTTTTATTTTTTGTATAACAAGGATTTCTCTCCAGTTCATTCTGTGCTTAGCCTCTCTGGAGCTTTCGGGGACATGCAGGATTAACCCAGCTAGAACTGCACAATGGGTTATCTGGTTTCTGACAGTGTCTGCTTGTGGCCACGTGACGTTGCTGCAAGGAGCTTCAGGGAACGGCTATTGCTTTTGTCTGCCTGTGATCCCAACCACTGATCATTTTGTCGCGTAGCGTGAGGATCGCTGAGCTTGTAACCCTTATCCGAGCTAATACGGCTGTGGATGTTGTTTCACCATGCAAACATCCAATCCCTTTCTAAAACCTAACTAAGCTATTTGACTCGCTATCCTGTTCTTGTGAATAAGTTAAAGCCTTCCCTGCTGTAACTGGAAACCAACTATTGTGTTCTAGGCTATGTGTGCTGAAAACCAGAGGCTGCTTGTTTGTCAAATACCAGTACAAGCTAAAAGCAGTCTGTTGGCTCAGCAGAGATCTGGGAACTGGCACCTTTATGCAGAGGAGGAACTGAGTTCCCTACTAGTGTGTGTATTCCTCAGATGTTTAAATCAAGGCCCAAGCTCAGTGTGCCCTGTAGCTGTTAAAGTCTTCACAGTCAAAGCAAAGCCTGTTGTACAGTAACGGGATTCTGTTTGCGCAGTCCTGGGGTGCAGAGCCTGTTCTATGCCCCCTCCAGGATTTCAGTTGTTCCCTTGAGCCTAGTACCAATTCCTCTAACTCCTCTTGGCTTAAATGCCTCTTCTACCTGCTCCAGCCATTTGGGTGTTTTGGATAGGAGTGAAAATAAGCAGGCAGGTTGTGATCATCCTTTCCTTAAAAGTCGTTTCTTCCTGTTGCAGCTGGCTCTAGCTATGACTGGTCCTACAGCTATCTCAGCTGCTCCTCCCTCTCCCCTCTGCCCCAGCTATTAATTCTCTCGGGTTTCCCTTGGAAGCTTTTTGCAGTCCTGAGAGTATATCTGTGTCTTCTTCCCCGCACCATGGTTCCATTACGCAACCTCTGGTTAATTTTTGCCAGCATGGATGCCATTTGCCAAGGTGTTCGGAGCAAACTGGTTCTTTGATTCCAGCAAACCGTCTCTCTTAAAGCAGTTCAACCTGACTAAGCAGCTGCCTCTCGTCCCTGACTGCAAAGCCCATGTCAGGGCCATTAGCAGCTGTGTTAAGTTCTGTATTTCTTTAAAAGCAAGGCATGATGTACAGAGTTTTTTGTACCTGGAACTTTGTCACTTCAGCCAGAATATATCACTTGCTATCACTCAGGCCACACAAGTTATCACACTATAAATGCAGAAGTTCTTACGTAGTTTTTTTCTTTCCCTGAAGTTTCTAAGGTAACAGAAGTTGTTCAGTGAAAGCAGAGAAGAAAAGAAGGTTGAATTATTTCTTTTGCCTCAGAATTACTGCCCCTGGGGCAGGGACCCCTAGAAGATCTAATTTTAGAGTAGCCCTTGTTCCCAATCATTCAGCAGGGTCAGCCTGGCAAGGGGTTGCTATAGAGATACAAGTGTCCCCATCCCTTCCCCCACGCCCAAAAACGGCTGAGCTGTACTTACTTTCTTGGCACTTCGGGTGCCCTCACTCTGGCTGCTGGGTATATCGGGCTGCATTCTGGCAGCTGCAAGAGTTAAGCTGCCATTTCTAGTTGTTCTGAGTCACTGGGCAGGTGGAGAAAGGGAGAGACAGGCTTTTTCCCCTTTGCCTTGTTTGCTCAGACAGCTCTGGGGAGAACGCCAAATGCTGCTGGGGCTGGATCAGGTCAGTGCCGCTGCCTTTCTGGTACTTTCAAGAGCACGGACGGGACATTGCCCTGAAGCTGCTAATTCAGACAAGGGTAATGGATATAGTTGGGTAGCCCAGAAAAACTCAGCCTTGCTTACGTGGTAATCATTTCTGTTCACCAGCAAACAAAACCCAGACAGGCCCCCTAGAAAAGTGTGATATTTTTTAACTGAAATAGATTTTAAAGTACTTGTCCAGTAGAAGGAGATTTCCTGGCAGTACTGGGGACCAGAGCACATGCTTAAAGGGCAAGCTTCCTTGCAGGGTTTGGGAATGAGACAAGAGGTGTCCTGCTACTGTGTGCCTGCCAAGCTCTGGGAAGGCTAAATCAGTGCTTGGAGTCCCTTCCAGGGGCAGGGAATGGTGGGAGGGACATGGGGCTGCATCCCTGCGGTGGCTGAACACCCATGGTGCTGCTTGCACATCCTAAGTGCATGGAGCTAAAGGTATCTTCCTGCTGTTAACTTTTCCAGGTAGGGTTATGGCTTCTTTTTTCTTCTCTAATCAAAAGGTTGTCATGTAATAAGTAAAAAAATCCCCTTATTTCATGTGTTTACTTTGGGGAAACAATGACATGGAACCTCTTGGCCTGTTAAGTAATTGGCCTCTTTGTTACCAGTACTAACAAGGCATCACTGCGTTCTGAAACGTAGATGTTCCCTGTTAGACGCCTCTTCAGGCCACCTACCAGACACAGCTACAACTGAGCTCAGCAAATAGCTCCATAACACACCTCTCAATCACTTAGACCTTATCTTGACAAAGCCTTTGAGCCCCAAGTGTCACCCTGAAGGTAGGCAAAGGCCTGGAGTCTGCCTGTGAGCAGGACAAAATCCTCCTGAAGCCTTACCTGCACAGGAGCTGTTATTTCCTCATTACAGGCTTCAGCTGGGGATGTTGTTTGCCTGGTTCAATAGCAGGAAAGAATTTTTCATTTCCTTGAGGTCGTCACGTGAATTGACTGCAAAGAGGATTCAGGGTACGACAGCACTTAATTACACCCGACAATAACCCGACTGCCCTTCCTGGGCATTAAAGAGCTCCATCCCGGAGGTTCCCTCTCTCCCTCCCCACACAGCACATGTGATCCAGGAGCTTTGCTTTGACGTAACAGCCAAATGGCTGGGAATGTGTGAGCTGGTCTGGTGACAGAATTCCTCTGCCTGCATGTGTGCCGGGTAATGACAGGAGCCTGGTCAAGGCACAAGCATTTTAAAGAGCCCTAATGTGTACCACCCTCTTAGTAACACCCTATTAAAACGACAATAGAATTTTAGAAATGTAATTGCCCTTTTTTTTTTCCCCCCTTAATGATGCTAAAAATAACACAGGCATTTTAATTTCCCCATCTCTGGCTGACAGCTTAATTTTGTTTCCAGCAAAGCAAGGGAGAATTAAGAACAAAAAAATAGTGTTCTTTTGTAACTAAATTCCTTTTGAAACTAGGAGTGATGATGGAAACAAGGCTGCTTGTAATAACTCTCATAAATTTTCCTCTTCTCTTTCTCCCCTTCTCTTGCAGAAGAAAAACAACCCCCAATTTCAGATGTTGGGGTTTTTTTCTTGACTTAGTGGGGAAGTGAGCAAAGACAGCTGCTGCAGCGCTAGGAAGGAGAGTGTTAACATTTCTTGGAGAGGGACTTAGGGCATGAAGGGCATGTTGTGACTGGACATGGGGGAATGGCTTTAAACCGAAAAAGGGTAGAGTCAGATTAGATATAAGGAAGAAGCTCTTCCCTGTGAGGGTGCTGAGGCCCTGGCACAGGGTGCCCAGAGAAGCTGTGGCTGCCCCATCCCTGGCCAGTGTTCAAGGCCAGGCTGGACGGATCTTTGAGCAACCTGCTCTAGTGGAAGGTGTCCTTGCCCGTGGCAGGGGGTTGGAACTGGATGAGCTTTAAGGTCCCTTCCGGCCCAAACCAGTCTGTGACTCTTAATGCATGATGTTGATTTGCTTCAAAAGCAGTCCTTGAGGTAAAGGGTTCCTGAGGGCGGGAAGGAGGGTGAAAGAGAGGACAAACCAAACCTGGAAAGATGTGGAGGATCTGCATGGAAAAGGAGCAAGAGAAGACACTTTCTATTTTTGCACTTGGGAGGCAGTCGCTGTGTAGAACTACTTAACCAGAGGGACACAGAGCAACTCAGGAAGCAGCTGTGATCTTTGTCCCTTTTGAAAATGGGCAATAAATTAAACACTCAAACGTAACCATTACTGAGAAGATCCAATTCCAAGCTGCAGTGGGACTCCATGGTAAGATTTTCCTTGAGAATTCTTCAGGACCAAGGCAACCAGAACACTTCACTGGCCTCGCAAGCCACCACTGCTGCCCTTGGGACTGTTGTGCTTTGATCACTGAGGCTGATTCTCCTTCCCTGGTCTGCCTGTGTCAACTCCAAGGACGATGCCGAGCATGTGGCAGGAGAGCCTGGAAACGCTGTTCCTGGTATTCCTCTGGTTTGTTAGGAGCCTCAGTCGGATCAAAAGCTGCCTCACATGTGGACAGCCAGAGGGCCCTTTGCAAGTGGTGTCTGGCTAACCCAATGGCCTTGGGCCCTAAAATAAAGAGCCATGAGAACCAGGCGAGTGCCCTGGCTCGCCAGCGGGAGGCCGAGGGGAGGCCACGGTGTGCAGGT
>NW_009919027.1:0-6151 GCF_000696875.1 Nestor notabilis
AGGAAGTGCCCAGGGAGCGTTCAGGGATCCCAAGATGTGTGTTTTCTTCTTGCTTGTGCAGTTCTGACCGCAATAACTGTTTGGGGTAGGCGGCAGCTCTTCAACCGAACCCCCTTGAGAGTGAGATAGATGTGAGTGGAGGGAGCACCAGAGGGAGGGAGTGATAAAGAAGAAAGAGGGGACAAAGGTAACGTGTTTTCTACCAGATTTTGGGGTTTTTACTGAGGGAATTGGTGCAATGGGAGCGGGAGGGCAGAGACAGCAGGTGACAAGGCCCCTAGTGACCAGAACAGATGAAGCAGAGAGGGATCTGTTGCTAAATTATTGATCAAAGCCTGTAGGGTCAGCAGGGAGTAAATCCATACTGAGTCTAGAAGAGCAAATAGGATGGCTGGAGCAGGAGGTGGGGCTGAACAGGGAGTGTGTGGTGTTTGGGTGATGGGGACACGCAGGTGGCAGCCGGCTTGATTTGTGCCCAAGCTCCTTCCATCTTTCTAGAGCAAACATTGCTCTTCTGGGGGACTTTGCAGTGTTAGGACGTGGTAGGGAATTCTTCAGCCAAAGCGAAGGCGTGGGGTTGTGGTGGGGGGTGATTTAGGTTCTGTTTTGATGTCAGAGATGAACTGGGAGCCCGAGGGCAGCGGTGCAGCGTGGCTCTGCTCGGAGAGGCAGCTCTGTGATTCATGGTTTAATTTGGAGCGACTGTTGAGGCAGATTCTGGCATGGCAGGGTGAGAGCTTTTCAATAGCCTTTTCATTTCATTTACTGCTCTGCTGCCAGGCTGGTCACCCATGAGACTTCATTCCCTCACGCCACGGATGGAGAGCTCGGTAGCTGTTCTCACCAAAGGGGACAGGACATCTCCTGTGTGACCTGCTGCTGAGTCCCCTGCCCTGGCGTGGATGTGGAGTCCTTTAAGTTTGCATCCAAGATCATGGTATTTCTCACTCCCAGTGCGTGCAGCTCCTGCCTGTTTGGTGCTTGTGCTCGCTGGCTGTGGTCAGAGCACGGAGCTTTGGGGGTTTCTGGCATTTGTTACTTCTCACAGCCTGAAGCAGAAGGGCTGTTGTGTTCACTTGCTTTTAAGGCTGCTGGTTCTCTGGCCCTTAAGGACCTTCCATGGCGTGAAGGTATCCTCCACACTCCTGAGCAGCAGATGCGTGTGGTTCCTCATATCCTCACCACCTCTCACCATTGTTGTGTTTTATTTGCACTACAGGAGCTCTGAGAAACCCTGTGTAGGGTCCCAAAGCCAGGAAGTAAAATATCTCTTATTTTTAGGTTTTTTAGCTGTAGACTGTATGATTTTTTTAGCAATCACAGGAGTGCTCTCTGCAGAATTATTTCTATTTTCATCTAAAAAGCAAGGAGCGAGTTAAAATAACATCCTTGTGATATTTGGAAGGAACTTCAGTCACAACCTCCTACCCCCTGTTTAATCTTCTCTGCTTTTTAATCTGTTTCATTGTATTCTCCTTGTCAGGTGGAAGATGGGACCATTTCCCTTGTGCTTTAGGTGACTCTGAAACCTGGTTACCATGAAGTCCCGAAGGAGATAGAGGGACAGTAGTGGGAATTTCTTCTCACTCCTCCAAAAAAATCCAACAGTTGCCTAATGGTAAGAAAGCTGTTCTTTTTAATTAGCCTTATATTGTACAGTGCCCATTAATCAAGGAACATGTTGAGGAGTTTGGGATCCAAACCCACTGGGCCACGTGCAGCGGGGTGTTTGAGGAGGAAACAGGCTGTAAATGCTGCGTGGTGGGAGGAGCTGCTTAGAAAATGCAACTGTCCTCTGTTTTGTGTCCTCTCCCTAGGGATTACCTCTTACACTGACGTGATGGGGAGCTGCTGCAGTTGTCTGTGCAGAGACAGCATCCCAGACAACCATCCCACCAAATTCAAGGTAAGTGTTACACCTTTATCCCCATCAGGGAGTCTGTGACAGCACCAACTATTAGAAAAGCCCAGTGTTGGTTGGACTCCAGCCGTGAAAAGAAAGAAAACCTCTGCTCTTGCTGAGAAGTCTTTTGCTTTGTAAGATTTGCACATATGTCACTGTTTTGTTTGGCTTTTTTTCCCCTTTCCTTAAGCAACCTCTGCTGCAAATATGTTTGTGTTTGCAGTAAAAATTGCCTCTGCACAGAGATTCAGCCTGAGCGAGGAAATGGGGAACTGGAGAGAAACCTTTTATTGCTCAGGGCTGTGTTCCAGTGTCTGTGCTGAGGCACATCAGGCAGGCACACAGTCTCCAGGGCTGCTGGCTTGGCACCTTCTGCCACCACTGAATTCATGCTCTCAGCTGAGAAAGGGGCGTCTCAGCAGGCACAGGGGGAATCCACAGCAATTTCAGTGTCCTCTTGGGTGGGCTTTTCCGTGACACCAATGCACTGAGTGTCCTGAGGTGAGCCCTGTGGCCTCTGCAGGTAACGAACGTGGACGATGAAGGTAACGAGCTGGGATCTGGGATTATGGAGCTGACACAGACGGAGCTCATCTTGCACACTCACAAGCGAGATGCTGTCAGGTGGCCCTACCTCTGCCTGCGCCGCTACGGCTACGACTCCAACCTCTTCTCCTTCGAGAGCGGCCGGCGCTGCCAGACGGGGCAGGGTGAGTGTCCACGTTCTCTTCCCAGGCAGCCAGAGTGAGCTGATGCTTGTGTCTTCCCAGCTTCTTCATCTAATGAATCAACAGGTTCTTCTGCAGCCTTTGTTCCCCCAGAATACCAGAGTGTGCAGGTAATACAGTTAATACTCCTGATCAAAACACTGATGAGAACAACACTGTGGCTCAGGACCTGGGTATAGATCTGATGGTCTTATTTTGCTGGTGCATTGGTGCTCGTGAAGTAATTGGTGGAGCAGGCTTGAGCATTGGATGGGGTGGATTTAATGTCAGAGAGCTGTTTGGCTTTTCTTGGTGCCAGAGGATGCACAGGAGGGCATGCTGGACTTCCTCAGCAGCTGGAAAGCACGTTTTGCAAGGCTGAAGCTTCGTTGATCATCTTTTAACTGGGGATGAAGCAAAAGGGCATCACTGCACCTTTTTGCAGGTCCCTCTTGGAGCTCTATTCCACAGAGCTGCCAAATGCATGTCAGTAGCAACAGTTGTTTGAGCACATCTTGGTTTTCTGGGGGTGCATTCTCTCTGCCTTAGTTAGTGCTGCTTCTACCTAATGCTTTGCATTTTATGTCTGACAGTACTTTGTAATGTAGAGGGAGAGGAGGTTTATGTTTCACAGATCTTATGCACGGGGCTGCTGTGCCTAGAGAAGGGAAGTGAGTCACCCAGGAGTACGTGCCAAGTCATCAGCAGCACTGGGAATAGACTCCAGTTTACAATGGGGCCTGTTAGTTCCTTTACCAGTCTGTCTCTCTTGCTTTTAAAGAGCTGAACATTTTCTTGGCATCTACATCCCCGGGGAGCAAAAAAAGTTTGTTTCCTCATTCTATTAATGTGTTTGTAAACTCCTCCTTACCCAAAAGGACTCCGTGTGACTGTTCAGTGTCAGTGTAAAGCTCTGTGCAGATTTGTAGTGCCATATGCTCCTTTTTAATCATGTATGTGGGGTTTTCCTCTCCTGGAGCCCTGTGCTTATCAGCTGCCAGTGGTGGGAACCACTTGTCTTCAGGTTCTGGTTTGCCTTTTGCAGGATGCAGACGAGTGATTAACATTCAGCCCTGTGTGTGTTCAGGGCCAGGCACTGGTGATAAAGCAGAGCCATTTGCTTTGGATTTTTAGCAGATACGTACTTACTCGTCAGTCTCACAGCAGACAGAAATGAGAGGGGTGGCGTTGTGTCGTGAGGACGTTTCTCCCTCTCTTGCAGGATTTTATTCTGCTCAGTTGATTTTACTGGGAGGACTCCTTCCTGCTGCTCCCCGCCTTGCACAAGGCAGAGAGAGAGAGATTTTTTGGGCCAGGATTTTGAAAGCCTTCCTCTCTGTGGCAGCAGCGTTGTTGCCATGCTGTTCCTGTTGCCATGGCTTGTGTGCCTGCCAGCCTGGATTGGCAGCTCTGCGCGAGCTGGCTCCGCCACGGGCTGCTCCTTTGGGGAGATGCTGTTTAATTCCATATGGATTTTAACCATTACATTGTCCCTCCCTCACGTGCATGCTCCACAAGGCCCAGTTCAGCTTTGAGTAGTCACTGGGTAGCCTTTTCCCTGGCAGTGGGAGTTGGACTGTGTGCCAGGTGGGTTAGAACAGATTGGAGCTGAAACGAGAGCGGTTAGCCTGTCCTTTCACACCTCTGCTCGTGTGGGATTGATTCTTGTAAGAGCACTTGAGATGCTCAGTATGTTCCTTGTAATGATGCACCATTTGGTCAGATGGCAGCCATAACATTGTGTTCCTGTTGATGCAATAATCCACAGTTGTTGGTTGTTTCCCTGTGGGTTGCAGGGATTGATTGTGTTAAACACAGCAAAAGAAATCGGAGTTGCCTGTTCGTTTAGGGCCAGGACTTACACACACTCGTGGTAAAGCAGGACCCTTTCTTGCTTTTCTGACCCTCCTCTTTGTTACTGGGCAGGGATTTTTGCCTTTAAGTGTTCCAGAGCCGAGGAGATCTTTAACCTGCTCCAGGACCTGATGCAGTGTAACAGTATCAACGTAGTGGAAGAGCCTGTTGTCATCACCAGGAACAGTCACCCCACGGAGCGGGAGCTCTCCCGGACCCCCCAGGCACCCAACAGTAAGGCTCCTTCAGTGTCTGGGAGAAGAGGGGGGAACACAGAGATGTGCTGCCTCACAGCTGACCCGTATGATTTAAATAAACAAGAGATGAGGCCCTTAGACGTGGGTCAGTGGTGGACTTGGCAGCCCTGGGGTGATGGTTGGACTTGATGATCTTAAAGGTCTTTTCCAACCTGTTTGATTCTGTGATTCTAAGAGGGCCCAGCCCCTGTATTAATACGAGGTGCTTTGTCATAGGGGTCTTCCCCAGAGAGGTTGATCCTGACTTACAGGGTGCAGTTAAGATACCAGCTCACTGCAAAAAGGAAGTAAACTCTTATTTTGTGCCAAACCAGAGCTATAATCCCCTTACCTGTCTTGATTCTCTCCCAGGTCTGGGGTACACCGTCCCAGGATTTCCCAATGGATTTCACAGCTACCCTGGAGAAACCCTACCATACTCTGCAGCCCACCACCCCTCTGTGAGCAGCCTGAGGCATTCCTCTGTGGGTGAAGACTCTACCCATGCCCTTATTGGGCCTGATGAGCAGGTAAACCTGGATGTCCTAGATTGTCCTGTTTGCAAGCAGTGATCAAGCAGCTTGTTGGTCATGGTTCTGTGCAATTCTGGGTTTCTTCAGCAAAGCCCCGGGCATCCTCATACCTTGTCATCCTTTTTTTAGCTCTTTTGCTTCATTTTAGTTTTGGAGACTTTTACTGTCTG
Organism: Nestor notabilis; assembly: GCF_000696875.1. NCBI lineage: Eukaryota > Metazoa > Chordata > Aves > Psittaciformes > Psittacidae > Nestor > Nestor notabilis. Next base: position 5,404 of record NW_009919027.1, read on the forward strand.
ACACTTCACTACAACACGCACTCTGTGGCTTCCTTAATCCACTAGTATTTGCGTGACAGAACTTTTTGTTCTATGCCATATGCATTGAGTGTGAACTAGATGATGTGCTTCTCCCTCAGCTGGACTCCCTTTAGTCTCTCCTTCAGCCCACAAACCCAGAAGTGTCTTTTTGCTTCCCCAAATCTTTCCAACTTCTGAAATTCTTTCACCTCCTCCTGCTTCATCAGCCACCAACAGATTCTCCGTTCCTGTCGGTTTCTCAGCTGCTTTGCTCTTGTCTCTTCTCTTCTCTTCTCTTCTCCCTTCACTGTATTTCTGCTTCTCTCCTTGCAGTCCCACACCTACGTCAACACGGCCAATGGTGATCAGGAGCTGAGGGGCCGACACTGTATGCACTCCTTGCCTGAAGTCCACCCTCCTTTCCCCCATAGGAACCACAGCTGCTCCCTCGAAGACCGCAATCCCCAGGTCTTTCTGCAGCCAGGGGAGGTTAAGTTCGTGTTAGGTCCCACATCCAACTGCAGACGCGCCTGTCGGCACCACCGGGAGTGCAGGACCCACTTCTGCCCCCCCAACAACAACAACAACGAGTGTGAGGAGGAGTGTCCTTCACCCCAGTGCGTCTACGAGAACGTCAATGGCCTGCTGCCCCCCAGCACCTCCTCTCTCTGCCGAGGCGGGCGCTTGAAGCTGCCCCGGGAGGACTCGGCCTTACCCGGCTGCTCCCATCGCAGGACGGCGTTGCTGC
>NW_009919027.1:6172-6403 GCF_000696875.1 Nestor notabilis
GTGTGAGGAGGAGGGTCCTACACCCCAGTGCGTCAACGAGAACGTCAATGGCCTGCTTCCCCCCAGCCCCTCCTCTCTCTGCCGAGGCGGGCGCTTGAAGCTGCCCCGGGAGGACTCGGCCTTACCCGGCTGCTCCCATCGCAGGACGGCGTTGCTGCACTATGAGAACTTGCCATCACTGCCCCCGGTGTGGGAATGCCAACCCCTCCCGCGGGGCGAGGAGGACACGGG
>NW_009919027.1:6615-9092 GCF_000696875.1 Nestor notabilis
CAAGTGGAGCTGGAGGCTGAGCCGCACAAGGGCCATCAGAAGCCCCCGGCCCCCCGTGCCCCAGCTCCTGCCACCCCTGACGCCCGCCGGACGGACTCCTACGCGGTCATCGACCTAAAAAAGACAGCAGCCATGTCCAGTTTGCAAAGGGCCCTGCCCAGGGATGATGGGACTTCACGGAAAACTCGGCATAACAGCACTGACCTGCCCCTGTGAGGGGGGCCGCCGGGTGCACGCACCGCGTCGTGGCTTCGGTACCTGGGACTCCTACGCGGTCATCGACCTAAAAAAGACAGCAGCCATGTCCAGTTTGCAAAGGGCCCTGCCCAGGGATGATGGGACTTCACGGAAAACTCGGCATAACAGCACTGACCTGCCCCTGTGAGGGGGGCCGCCGGGTGCACGCACCGCGTCGTGGCTTCGGTACCTGCCTTCAGTGTGACTTCCGTTCGCCATTGCCTTCTGCTTCCCTGTTTACCCCATTACCTGCTGTCACGGGATGGCTCCTACAGCTGATGTTAAGCCTAGTCTGTCTGTCTGTCTTCCCCTCTCTGTCTGTCCCACGTAGTTCGTTTTTGAAGCCTCGTGGGTGTTCGACCACACTGTTTGAAGGTACAACCTCCAGCAGGAGGGGCAGAAGGTGCCAGCAGTGGTACCGGTGCTGTGTGGGTCCAGCCTTGGATTGGCTTAGCTTTGCTATCGCCTGGCAGCTCCATGAGCAGTGCCAACAGCCTGGCTCCAGAGGCAGAGCACAGCATGGTGGAGGCATGTTTCCAAAAGTGAGTTGCTTTAGAAGCTCCACTGCAAATCCAGCCAGTTTTCCATGGATTTCATGCCTTGCGGCTCGAGGCGAGTGCTGCAGCCGGGCCTTGTGGTTTCGCTGGTCCCTGGGGATGTGGGGGCTCATGCTGTGGTCTTTCCCCCCTCAACTCTTCTCCCCCCTGCACTGTTACGTGTTTTCTTGTAGAAGCTTTTGATACTTCTGTCCCTCTCTCAGATTCCATTTGAATTGGGCAGCTCTAGAAATGAATTGAAGAGGACAAACAGCCATGGGCATAGACACTGTGATCACATAAACCTGATTCCCTAAAGAGACCCTGCTTTAAAAGGAGGGGAAGACCACAACTGTGAGAGAGGTTTGAGGTTTGGTACAGAAAACTTCCGTTGTACCGTACCCTGCTCTTTAAGGGTTCTTTTTGGTGGCTGTTCCAAAATGTCGTTGATTTATTTATTTGCTTATTTATTTATTCAATGCTCTTTTGCATCACAGTGGTAATTGCCAAAACCAGTGCTAGTATGACATGAGCACTCGCTGTGGCTCACTCCTGCCTGGGGGACAGCTCTCAGAAAAGGTTGGTGGCTTTGCTGAGCTGCTGCTGGGGAAAAGAGCAGTTGTGAATCAAAAGGCATGTTTAAACTGGGACTGACTGTCACAGGGTGGGTGGGAAATGGGAGACGTGGGAGTGCGAGCGGAGCTGCCAGGCAGCCGAGCCTGGAGCTGTATCAGAGCCTTTGCCTTCACCCACGTGCCTGGCTGGGTCCGTGAGACGTATTTGAGCAGTGTTTTGAGTGAACGTGCAGTTTGTTTCCTACAACCGTGGGCTTGGAAGGGCTCAGTTTCAGCTCTTGGGTAAATCTGTGGCCTTTGATGTGGATTTTTCTCTTGATACCAGGGCTGAGTCTAAGCTGAGCTGTCAGGCCTCTGCACGAGGCCCTCTGCAGGGTCTCTGCTCCTGTCCTGTTGCAGGCTGTCCCACCACCCCTTTCCACATCGTGACATGCTGCAGCTTAGTCCCTCCCTGCATCGCTCTTTGCCATTATAAACTATTCCAGTAAGACAGAAGTGCTCTGGGTTACTCTGGATTCCCACCCTTCTGCTGCCTGTGTTCATCTTCCTTCCTGGGACAGGAGTGGAGAGATCCAGCGCTCTCCGAGGTGTCCCACTGCCAAACCTTCCTGTGTTCTCCTTGTCCCTAAGGTTTCCAGTGTCAAAGCCTCTGGGGTGATAGAGGAGAGAACCCCGTTGTCCTGTTGCAATCTGCTGCTGAGGTCCAGAAACTTGATGTCCAGATTTTTGAAGTTCAGCCTTTTTGGGTTTGGTGCTGTAATGTCACATCGAAATGTGTTCCTTTTGGGAGCAAGGACATGTGCCTGCAGGTCAGAAGGTGTGAGCAGTGCCATGCTTGCGTGGGCAGAACATGGATCTCTCGGCTTGCTACTGCACTATAAATTCAGAGTGCACCTCGTGCTTAAATTCACTGGCTTTTTGGTTTTTTGGGAAGTGCTTGTGCTTGTCTTCCATTCTGTTCTCCACCCCAACCTTTGTGTGATCTGTAACTGGAAAGAAACCCAAGTAATATATTTTTATATGTATGCCAAATGAATTTATTTGAAAGAGAAGGGCAATGTATCCCCCTAAATCTAGCTTTCAGTTAGGGAAGTGAGAAGAGAAATTGTTTATATATATATATATATAT
>NW_009919028.1:0-290 GCF_000696875.1 Nestor notabilis
GGGCCGTGGTGCCCTTGGCTGCCCGGGGTGACCTTGACTTTTAGCAGCTGCTTTAACCTGCTGTGAGCCAAGGGGATGAGCTTGGACCAAGGAGCCCTGTGCCAGCTCTGGCCTCTGCCTTCCCCCCGTGGAGCCTGGTTTGCTCAGAGGGTGCTGCCTGTCTCCCCTGGGGTGCAGAGCTATGGAAGTGGGCTGGTCCTGGGGTCCCAATGCATATCCTGGCCTCAGGGCTGCCACAGCTGCAGCCCCCCCACCGGCATGGAGTGTCCTGGGGAGCAGCAGGGCTGGGG
>NW_009919029.1:0-235 GCF_000696875.1 Nestor notabilis
GGTGCACACTGCAGGGACGGGTGACATGGGCATGAGGGGCACAGGAGGGGCAAGTGGGTCACTGTGGCCATGCACCAAGGTGGTACAAGCCCTTGGGAACATAAGGTGGCACAAGCACCAGGGCAATATGGGCACCAGGACCAATATACTGAGGTGACACAGTATGTCACACTCGGTCATACTAAGTCATACTTAGTCATTCTAAGGCCACACAGGAACATGCAAATACCAGGGT
>NW_009919030.1:0-1831 GCF_000696875.1 Nestor notabilis
TTGCCAGCTGGGCTTGAACCACGACAGTTTCAGGATAACTTTCACATTGTTTAGAGTTTGAGAGAATTATTTCCTCTTGCATTTGCTATGTACATTAACCCCATTTCTCTTTACAATCCTTCTGGGGCACATACCAGTTTTGTTTTGCTCTCTTACCCAGCAGATGTTTTATACTTTCTTTTGCCTTTCAGTAATGTCACCACCACCATCAGCTTCTAAATGTGTAAGTCCACCAGGAACACTGTCCAGGATGTCAGTAGTACATACTAGTCCTGGGCCCAAACCTGATGATTTTACTCAGTTAAATCCTGATTTCACAGGCAAGACTGCCTGGTTTTTCTGAGGCTTTCAGTGGATGAGAGAATCTGCCTACCTAGCAGAATCTGATGCTTCCCCACACAAGTAAGGGAAGCAAGAGACTACACTTTAAAAGCACAGCAATTACATATTGTTTGGGTATATGAGTTTGGTTAATTTTTAATTCTGCAGCTCTGTTACTCTTTTTGCCCTTGTGTGCAGACTAAAAGAATAACATAACTTTTTGAAGATTGATCTAGACAAGATAAAGATCTTCTGTGATTAAGATATTGTGGCTTCTTGAGCTCCTTTTTATGTTTAAAATGTAGAGATAAAGATTTGTGATCAAATTTAAATTAAAGTGTTTCTAATAGGGATTAAATTTAGATTCCATTAGGCAATTTTTTTATACATCCTAAACAGCAAATTGTTGCTACAAACATATTAATTGAGTTTTAATTATAAGGTAGATGTTTACATGATATGACTGCTAAGCTTTCTTGAAACTATTTCTAGTAATGAGCTAACATTCTGAGACATATTTATGAATGTTTTAACTGTGTAACTAAGTTATAAGATGAATCAAGATATAGTAACAAAAGCAAGATAAACCCCACAATTGGATACAAATTAAGCAGTCAGGCGTTTCATATAACCTTTATTGTTATAATTACTTTTCCACTTGAGTCCATCTTCTGATATAGAATCAAATCAACATATATTAGCTACAGTAGCTATAGTACATACATCATCCTGAGCTGTGTAATTTTTAGCATTGGACAGTTAAAGAAAACTTACTTATAAAAAGATTTTTGCATTCACCAGCTATATGAAAAAACATAGATAGGCATACTGTAAAACGTGGAACAGTCATTAGCCCTCTCTAGATAGCTGCTTAACCATCACATTATATACTGTTTTCATTAGAACATCTTATCCTAGTAATTCTTTTTCCTTATCAGACTGTTCTGCATGCATTACTGGTCCTAGTTCTCTTAATGTGAGTCTCTGCTTCAGTTTATGGCTGGGGAACCTGAGGCAAATATTTTCAAAGACTTGGTTGAAGACAAAGATGCTATGCTCCATTTTTCGGATGAGGGTAGCAAGAAAAAATCCTGTGATCCAGTGTCATAGATAACTCAGGAATATCACAAAAATATATTAGATGATATCCTAGCAAAGTGTACAGTGCATATGGGGGAGTACTGGTTCTTAGCACAGTACTGGCCCAATGCCTTAGCTGTTCTCCACGGTATGGGGACATTTACTGCTAGAACTGTGAACACCAAGTGAGACTGTTTAATTGGATTGCACCCAAATACACTGGAAACATTAACTTGCTTTTGTTTTTAAAAGATCTTTTGTTGTTTGTCAATAATAAGGGATTACTATATCACAGCACTGTTGCAACATTTGATTAATATTTGTGAAGTGTTTTGAGACGCTTATTTGAAAGGCAATAAAAACTACAAAGTATTATTATTATCCTTTCTCCGAATTCCCCCAGGTTCCAGGTAGCTCATAACATTTTAGG
>NW_009919030.1:1862-4237 GCF_000696875.1 Nestor notabilis
AGCCCCATAGACTCTATTAAAGCAATGTATTTCATCTGTTTACTGATAATTTCCATTTTATGCTTTTATATTTTCCTATATTCTGTCTCTTTCCTTCAGCCAAGTAATGTATGAGACAGAATGATATGTCTGATATGATGAAAATGGCGCTGTTCCCAAGACTGGGACTTTTGATCTTGGCAACCCGTTGATAAACTACTTTTACAATGGGATCTCTAAAATGAAGAAAAACAAGCAACAAAAATAAATGACAGATAAAAAAGTACAGACTATGTCATATATCTGTCAGAGGTTTAGTAGGTACCAAATGATTTTACCAAGAAATTCCCAGCTGTATAGGTAGATCTTGGTTTTTTCTGGTTTGTACACTTCACTTTTTCTGTATCAGTTGGGCGGCTGAGTTAGTTTTGCATTTCTGATGCAGAACTCAGATCAGATATTTTGAAGTCAGTTCAAGGCTACACAAACTGAGGAGTGTGGCTGTGCTCTGTGTGTATGTGTATATAGATAAACTGCAGTTTGATGCACAATATTTAATATAATTTGAATGTTACCTTTCTCTGTATATATTGGTAACTGAATGGCTGCTGGCAATTACTCTTCAAACAGTGCAGCATCTTTGTTTTGGTAAAGGTTTCTTATATAATTCAGTTGTTTTTCTAGCTGCTCAGTGCTTCAGGATGAGAACAGATCAGGACTCTGGAAGATATTATAAAACAGAAATACAAACCAAGTTTTCTTGATGTTCCTGTCACAGGGCTGTATAGGGTACAACAGTAGGAGAGAAACACTGAGAAGCAGTCCTGCCACTGTCTGCTGACCTGAATACAAACAAATCAGGAACCATGCTAGTATTCCTATTCTGTGCCCTTTCTTTCCTCTCCCCAGCCCTCAGGAAAACAAACTATATAAAAAAGAAACAAACCCCAGAAAGTTACACAATTATAACATATATCCCTCCTCTGTGGTATGTTTCTTTGAGCTTTAGACTAGCAGACAGCAGTGCAGCAGCGGAAGTTTTAGCACACAAAATGTCTCTATTAGTTAAAGCAAAACATACGATAGGAGAAACACGACATGCCAGAAATCCTTACAGTCAAACAGTAAAAAATATCCAGAGAGAGAAAAAAGCCACAAGCATAGAGTAGTAGGAGGTTCACTATGTTGGTTAGATTATCAAAGATGGGGAGGGGGAGAAATGTAGAGAAAAAACATATTTAAAAATCACACCTTAGATTATTCCAGAACACGTTAATTTTTCAACTTCTGCTCCCCCTCCCAATTTCTGTACTGATTCTATTACTTTCCATTTAGATAAGGAAATGTAGACAGGTATAGTATTCTTTTTAGTTAAATTGTTGTCCATTTTTGAATATCCTTTGCAATTTGTGATGCATAATCTAAGCTTTCATTAAAAAGTAATATTTCTGGCACAGATGGTAATGAATATAACCACAAAAACATCAACTGAATATACCAGGACAGTGATGACTTTCAAATATTGATGACAGCTTAAAATAATAGCTCTGAAAAAAACTAGTCCAGTGGGTGGTCAGGCCCATTTGTCTCAATGCCTCTTTAACTCCTGCTATGTCTAAACTGAGGGACCTAAGGACATCTCCAAGCAAATAGGTCTGGATGGAGGTGCCAAATATGCTTTCAACACATTATAAGGCATTCCCAAGTCTCTCCCCTCTTCCCTTCTGTGTGCCTTGTTGTCTCTCCAAACAGTGGCCCAGGTGTACAAGTCAGATGAGATCAGTGGTGTGCTCTGAGAAGGTCCGTAATTTCTATGATCCTGTGACAAGGCTGCAGGGAATGCACCTGTAGGACATAGAGTTAGACTCATAACCCTCAGTCTGATGCTCCTTATTCTCAAGTGCAAGGGAGTTTTAGCTTTGGTTTTCAGTAAGACAAGTTTCCTCTGCCAATAACAACTTTGCCTTACACAGGAAAATATGTTTAAGTATAATTTAGATTGTGGTTTTAAACAGACACACCTAGCTCATTTACACAAGGAAACGAATTTAGTATGCAATACACAGAGAGACAATGTTACAGGCATGGTGATACTGAAATCTACTCCCCACTTAATAGATGTTTAGATAGAATGCCTTCATTTGTGTTGTGTATGTTATTTCACTTATTAAAGAAGTTCCAGGAGCAACCAGGATCTCCAGGGCAAACCCTTCTCCCTGCTTATGCTTTCCTTAAGTCCTGTGATGCTCAAGAAAAGAATTACAGGGATAAACCAGACAAAAACTTAAACCAGGACAGCTGTTGGAGAAAGATGTTAAAGGGCAAAGAACAGCTATGTCTCAACAGACTTTTTTTTTGGGGGGGGGGGGGGGGGGGGGGGGTGTGGGGTGGTTTTT
>NW_009919030.1:4268-16570 GCF_000696875.1 Nestor notabilis
TTTTTTTTTCATGCAGATTATATAAACAATACCCTGCCCCTGAAGTAAATGGCTGTGTGGTTCATTCTCTGCAGCCTGGTGTGTTCGGACATGACCCCAAATCTCTAACTTCTCTGTCTTTATTATTTTTCATTCTATTATCTGCCTCCTAACATTATCCTCACTAAGAAATCTAAAATAACATATGAGTGAAGAAAAACACCAGCCACAGAACAAAACAAAACAAAACACAAAAGCCCTAAACTCTCACAATAAAACACAGTGGAACTGATCTTGCAGCTTCTATGCTTGCCTCTTTTTTCATTTTTCAGCTGCCTTGACTGGATTGTAAATGCACCAGACCTTTTATTCTGCTTGCACAAAGCCCAGAACAACGTGTTTTGTTTGATTCCTAAGGACTTTGGCAGTTAGTGTGATAAAATAGAAACATCTAAACCCACTTCACTTGATAATCCTTGCTAAAGAATATTCATCTGATTTGATAATCTAAAAATTTAGTCTTTTGCCTATTTGTTTTTATTGGTTACAAAAAAATATCTTAAATTCCAGCTTCACATTTACAAATACAGCAGGAAAATACTTGTAAAAAACGTCCAAATCTTTCTGTCCAAAACCTGGATGTAACCCAGAAGCCAAAATTTCCAGCTTCCTCTTAACAGCTTTACAACGCAGTGATGTGCTGTCAGTACAAATATTTAACATCAGACATTCTGGGAATGACATAAGATAAACTTAATTTCACAAAAAGATGATAGCATGTGGAAAACTGCACTCAGTTTATTGTTTATGGATTAACTGCCACATATTTGAGTACACATACATATGTATATCTGCATATGTATGTATACTTAGGCACAAAAAAAGCATATGTGGGAGAAAGTGCTTAAATTCAGACATACCTAAATATATGTGTATATGTGCCATACATACATACACTGCACTGTTTTATATTTGACTTTATAAACTTACTGCTTAAACTAGCAATAAAATTTTACTTCATTTTGCAAAGGAAACCACAACTCTTGTTGAAATTGTGCATTTGAGGCTGTTATACTGTAAGTAATCTGCAGTGTTCAGGTTACAAATATGTCAACTAGCTAAGAAAAATAACACAACACCATGTAATAAAAGGCTATTTCAACCACCACAAATGAATTGTGAATATCATGTCTATTTCATTTTAGAACAAAATAAGAAAATAAATAAACAAATAAATATGGTTGTGACTCATAAATCAAATTAAATGTTAAAAGGATTGGTATCCAACTTTGTTTTGTGTTTCCTATGGCAAATTCATTCCCACAAGCAGTAGCAACTTGCTTAGTGTAGCTACTTGGTGTAACTTCACACAAAAAAGAATGTTTGTCCTTACGAAAGATAGTGAAACTGTTTCTTCCAGTAGCAACTTATTTTTATATAGCTTACATTATAAGCCAAATCTGACCTGACAGTGTCCTTGTAAAGCTTCTTTGAAGTACTGAAATACAGATTATAGTTAGACTCTGTGGGGGTTTTCTTACGAAGAAGGTATTAGGATTTTCACTTTTCATCTTTGTTTTAGAATTAGTCTCTTGACAAAGTCTGTGTGAACTCTCTTCAGATGCTTCAGTTTATTTGTCAGACCACTGCACAGCAACACAAAGCATATTAATTCTTGGCACAAGCATTTGGTCTCCAAGGAACAACAAGACACCTTCTGTCCTATAATTAAACTGAACTTGTTCTTGGATTCATTTATCCAGGCTGGTGCCATCTTCTGACTGACAGTCCTGTGGTGGTGTACTGATGCAATGCATCATCAAAGTAAGATGCTGTGATGATGCATTACTGGGGTGGGAGAGCAGGTTTGATTTAATTCTAGCATCAAATGAGAGCACAGGGTTTGCCCAGAGCCATGTGGCCACTCTGATCCCATAAGTGTTTTCACACCACTGTCAACAGAGTGCAGAGCAGGGTGAAGAAGTGTGTGATAAAATCACTTACATTATGAAAGTATCCACCTTTTTACAGGTAAGACACTGTTTTTTAATAATCCATGCAAACAGGCTGGGCTATTTAAATTTCTCTAGAAGGCCTTTATTGGTATGAGGTTGGAAATAAATAGGTATTAATACAGGTAAAAGGAGAAGAATTACAGACCTTTGTTGCAGATAAATCAATATTGGGAAAGAATAATCTCCACCTCCTTAAAAAGAGAGAAATAATAAATTAAACACACAAAAAACCCCACCTTTTCCATATTTGGGGAATTTGGACATTTTGCCTCATAGCTTCCTTTCTCTTGGTTTGAATGTCCCAAGGATCTCTTGGGATCCTGGGATCCAGCTATTTCTATTTCAGGAACACAGCGTCTTTCACTTTTCCTTCTTCTAATACAGAAAGTGATTGTATTAATTACCAATAATCCATTCAACAGAATGCGTCACAGAATTAATTTCAGCATTCAGGAAATCAGATCTATTTGAGGAGCAGCTTTTAAGCACATAATTGACTTTAAGCATGTGCTTAAGTCAATAAACTTTAATGAGGCAATGCTTAATGGCTTTCTTCAATCAGGGCAAAGGTAGTCTGTGTTGACAGCTTGCAGCTTTAAGCTTAGACACTAACATTATTTTAGGATTTAAATATCCACTCTAAATACAGCAGTATTTAAATAGGCTTTCAGAACCAATGCGTTCTATAATATGTGAATTTTAATGTTCTAAATTATGCAACCAAAAACATTAAAGCAACATTCACGTTAATAGACTTTGTGTCCAGTCTCTAATCTAAAGTAAAAGAGAAAAAAACCACATAATTTTGTTTTGGTGAACTGCAGTACATTATAACAGATTTTAAACCCATTTGGTTACATATTTTGCACCCTCTCTCTTCTTGTTATGCATTGACTACACATTTTTTGGAAGAGTTAAAGTTGCTTAAGTCCAAGACAGCATTTTCATGCTATACTCCAGTGCTTTATTTAGATTACCCTATGATGAAAAAAGGACTTGTATTTATGCAGAAGAGGAAAACATTAAACTCATATGATATATTCAAATGAGAAATTCACAAATTTGACAATTTTATTTTTCTTATGAGTAAGAAAATTGAGTGCATTATAAAGATCTGGAAGGACAAAATAACTGTCTGATGGTGTACGAACTTCATGTTTTTAAGGCCTGTTTTTTAAAATCTCATTTTCTCTGCACATTTTAATTCGTCATTAAAAATGTCATCCTTTACACAAACAGGAAGTGCTGTTAATTTGTATAGGATGTCCATAAGTTACGAAAAGATAGAAAACTTTTTTTTAATACAAAATTCAACTTTTGCTTTGTGAATGGCATATTGATAATAAAATTCAATGATTCATTTGTTGTTAACATTCATTTAACATTGACTGCATTCCAGCTCTTTCACAGATATTCACACTATTAAAACACCACTTCTCCAAATGTACCTCTTCAAACAGATCTATTGTGACAGAGCACTTGACGTCTGTCTGTCTCTCCTCAAACATTACATTGATATTTCAGTGCAATTTGGGGCTCCTGGAAAGGACCATACTGGGCATCATTTTCAGAGACACTAGAACCACAGTAACTCCTCGTTCCTTTTCTTCTCTCTAATATCTGGCACAGCGTTGTGGGACCATCCAAAACAAATGGCCCTGATGCACCAGACTACCACCTTTCTTCATTTCCTTCTGTTAATGTGATACTGGGCCTGACATCTGGGGAGGTGGAAAGCTTTGCTGCTGCTTAATTCTAAAACCACTAAAGGTTTTAAAACAGAGTGCCATGTTTTGTTTAAATTTACAAGACAGACATTGTTTTTTCTGAAATGTACTGAAATAAAATCTCAAGCTGAGCTGCAATTTTAGTAAGCTATTTTTCCTACTTCTTATACTCCTTATGCAACTAAGATGCTTAAGCATCTTAATCAACTTTAATGATAACCTAAATACTTAAAGAGAACAATGCAGACAGGAAAGCCAAAACCAGACTAAAATCTTTCAGAATTAAGTTCATTTATTTTGGTTTTTTTTCCTACAAACACTGCCTGTATAGTTTACAAGCAAATTCCAGGTATATATAGGCTACAAGCAAATATGGCCTTTTGACATACCACAGGTCTTTCTTTAAAAGCAATTGCTCGCTTAGGGAAAACTCCTTACTGATAAACAATCACATTTTAAGATCTCTAAGGGGCTAAACTATCCAGAAACAACACCTAGGTAATATCTACCTATTTATCTGCTATCCTGGAAACATGCTTGCTGGTTTTTTGTTTTGGTTTGGTTTATTTTTTTGTTTCCCCCCCCAATACACTTTCTAGCTGAGCTTCATAGTTAGGTTAATTAGAAGTTAGACATGCTGCAAATTAAAATCTGAAGCTGTTTTGAACTCTGAGATTCCCATGGACCAGGCAAGCTTGTTTATAGAGGCTCTCTCTATTCCTCAAATGTCCTTTAGAGAATGTTAAGATTTTCCAGCTGGCAATACAGCATGTGTTGAACAGTTTCACTATTCTGTGTTCTAGGATTGAATACTTTGTGTATGAGGAGTTTGATAATTTCTGATTGTTTAATTCTGATGGTTTGAGTTTTCAGTTTGCTGGAATAATTTTTTTCTGATTCATGATCTTTAAGTATAACTTACTTCCTGATTTTATGGTATAAACCAAATGAGAGTGAGGAAAAATGCTTATCTATCTTGTTTTCTTAATAATTTTATGAACTAAATAAATCCAATTTAGAAGACACATAGCACATTATTGCTTTTTTAATGGTCGAGTTTTTTGATAATTTGATCAGTAATAAAGGTGCATGTATCTGTGTGTATGTGACTTTTTTTCCTTTGAGAATCCTCTGGAAAGCTGGTTATGGCCATGCTTGTGACTATGGAGAATGCAAGATTTACGTATTCAAAAACAGTTTCCAGGGACAAATCTTTATGTGTTTACCTTATTATTATGTTAAGGAGAAGGAAATTAAAAAAAGAAAAGAAAAAGCAAATGGAAAGTGCAGTTTAAAAGCAAATTAAAAAAAGAAACTTTCTTTGTAAGACAAGGAATTTGCAAGCAGCTAGTGAAGAAATTGCAGGCTGCAGATACAGTTTCGTCTGTCAATTTGATGTCTGATAACATTGATATCAGTGTAAGATTATTTCTGAACATGAAATTCAAGATTATGTATTACCATCATATTCAATGCCATGTGTATATATATTTACAACAAATGTAAAAACTTGATCACTGTACGTGGAACCAATAATTAACTACATGAGAAGCAAGCAAAAGCAGGAAAAATGAGTACTTATAATACACCTTGGTTTTGTTTTCCTTTATTTTTTTGTGAACACTGAAATATAATAGGCTTCATAATAGGCTTCATTCCTGAGTTAAAGGTGTTTTGTAAGTGGCTAGTATTTTATTTAAACCCACACCACAGCTGTAATTTGGAAGGAACATTTTTTCTTTAAATGTGTTCACATACTTAAAAAAGAGAGCTGATCCACATGCAGCAGACAGCATTGACATAACTATAAATTGCAGCACAGCTAATACCTAGCCCTGGCAAAGTGTATTCATTTAGTTCAGTCTAAATACTACTCCCAACCCAAAGCTTCTCAAAAATATAAATTCACTTCTTTCTTCAACATTCGTTCTTCTCAGGCTCAGTCTTTTCCCTTTCCATCTTTAAAAGCCTGCAGGAAAAAGAAAAATACAAGCTTATCAATTTTTTGAAAGTTTGCTAGATAAACTAAAAAAAATTAAGCAGACACATATTGGCACACATACACAAATAACACAAAGAGAAGCAGAAACGTATTAGGAAATAAAATGAATCTTTATTTAAAGGATTAAGAGAAGGACTCTGCAGTCCTTTTCTTAGGAAATATGTTTAGTTCAGTGTGTCAGTCATCAGAAGATTCATCAAGTTCTCCTTTGGTATTTGAAATAGGCTAAGTGGTTACCAAGAATAAGAGCCTGTTTGATATCTAAAGTGTATTTTTCAGGTACCTCAGTGATCAGAATGGAGCAAGCTTCCTTCAGAATTGCAGAGGCAACAGGAAAGCTTATCACCCTGTCTCCTTCTACATGGGATGCCTCTTGCTAGTAAGATAAAGCTAATCAAAGCCTCAAGTAGTTGTGACAGGAGAGAGCGAATTAAGCATACAGAAATCACTAGGTGGTCTTGTCTTTGTAAGCAAGAATGATTTGATGTGTGCCTTTATATTTTAATTGAAATGAAATGCACAGATACTGGGTGCAGCAAAGAGTATGATCACTGTAATGAACGAATCAAATCTTGTGTGGTCTTAGATGTCTGTCTAAACACAATAAATATTACATAAAGTATTTTTCACTTTTGTTTCTCTCTGCTCTTGCTGTTTAAAATGAAACTATTTCAGTATCAATAAATAAATGTGTTCCCCAAGGCGTAAGCAATTCTTATTCACTTCTACTACACTGTTCACTTTCACAATGGATTGGCTGACCATACAATTCTGATTTGCAAATCTAAGTTTCAAGAAGTAATATTGAGCTGCTTTGAGTTGTCATAGCAATTGCATTACTAAAAGACATAAGTAGGTTTCTTATTCCTAAATAGCGCTGCATCAGGAGGGTTTTAGAAACTATAATGGAGCTACAGGACTCAGTATTCAGAATTGTTGTATTGAAATGATCACATCATTTATGAAAACACATACCTAGGTGTCCTTGACCATTTATGACAGCAGTAATGAGAGCAAACACAGCCAACCTCAATTTAAACATGAATAAATATGAACCTTTCTGACATCAACTGTTCTTCCTTTGACAGTTTCACTGTATACTGACTAAAGAAAACATACCACCATTCCAGACCAGATTTCATCTTAAAAAAGCAATCTGACTTTTTACTGCCATCACAGAAGAGCTAAAGATGCTATAAAATAATAAAACACCTTTAAGTCTTCCTGCTTTTCAGCAGCTGGGAATACTGTTGAAGCTGGCTGGTGTGGCAGGGTTTGAGACTACTGTCGATGAGTATTGCAAAAGTGGCAATTGTGTTACGTACCTACAGTAGCTATATATTTAATATAGACTAACATTCTGGCATGAATTGTGTCTGAGCTACATGTGCATAATCAGCCATGTTTGTATTTCATACATAGACATCACAGAGGGAGAAGAGCCACCAAAGTCCAGCTCAGCACACCTGTAGTATGAACCATTATCTGCAAAGGTCTGTTTTTCTCCATTGACTCTATAATGATTGGTTAGGTGACTAGCCTATTTACACAGATACATGTAGTTAAGTGTTTGAATTTTCCTTTCGCTTACTACAAACCAAATTTAAAGAATTGTTTTTATATACCTATTTTATATGTGTTTTCTGAGTCATTTTGAGAGCTTGTCTAATTTCACATGGTATATTACATTGATCTATGCTAATTAGAGATCAGCCCCCAGGTCTGTTTAAATATTAATTGAAAGAAATTTTAGGGAGAAATATGCCACTTCAAGTTATCTTCTACCATTTCTTAAGTTCTCCATTGCAACAATAGCTTCAGCATTACCTTAACAGTGTGATATCTGCGTTAACAACAAACATTAAAACTGCTGATAAAAAAACTTAAATCCAGCTCCCGCTGCTCTCTCATTGCATGCCAGATTCATAGCCTGTGCACTCAGGTCTTTAGAACCTTTAGAGCCTACCAATGTTAGGTTGTCCTTTGGAAGCACAGCCCCTTGGAAAACAGCTTTTTAACCCGATATTATCACTTGCTTTCCTCTTTCCTTTTTCCTTATGTGCATTTGGCATCTCACTGACACAGAGCAAATCAAAAAAAGATCCTAATTTGAGAGAGGGTGAGTTGTAATGCCAAATCTGTCTCTCCAACTGCATATTTAGGTCCTTCTGAAGTAGTAGGCAGAAGCAACCATTTCCAGAAGTCTCCTGTCCTATCCTCTGGCCATGCCCATGGGTATTTTTCATGCCTTCTTATGACAGGGAGGGAGTCTTTAAACCTTCTGTTTCTTCAAAACATGATTTTCCAGTGGAAGTTGCACTGGGCAAAGCTTTAGTTTTCAATAACAGATACTAACTTTCCATCTCAGCACTATGCTCTCCAGCATGAAACTTCCAGCTCCCACAGGTTCAGCTAGCTGCCACTCCTCCCCACTATGTCCACAAGTTCAAGCAATTCTGAATTACAGTTCTAATAGTGAGTGGAAACACTAATAGGTGTGTGGCACAACATCTTAGTTCTGGGCTGTAAAGAGCTCTGTTATATAGCTTGCACTATAGGTGTCTGTGTGCATAACACAAACCTGTTTTTCTTGCTTACTCATCCTTTTTTACCTGCGAATACTGGAAGTTTAGATTTATGGGTTCTGAAGTTAATTTATGTCTTTTTCCCAAGATGAAAATGAACTGATGCCTATGTTTTTGAATGGATATTTTCCTTTTAGGTTCCTGATAATTTCTTAAAGACTCATCCGCCTTTAAAGCTGGGTTGTTTTTTTTCCCATGTGTTTTAGAGTCTTTTTTTTTATTTTTCCTTGTCTCTTGGTCTTGGCTTTTGTGTTTATTTTTTTTTCTTCTGTCAAGGCAAGCAATATTTGGTAATCATCTTAGCATATAGTATATTTGCTGCTGAAATAATTGATGTATATCAACTTTATACATAAAACATGACAAAAGCCCATCAGCTATACTTTGCAGTCAAGAGATTAAAAATAAAATATATTGTTAAAATTTGATTGGCAAAAATGTCCTACTTATTCAACTAGTTTGCATCAGTATCTTTTCAATGACAACTAAGCTCTTTAAAAAGTCTTATTCTGTTTGATAAAAAGTCTCTTTAAAGAGAAATTTGAAAGTTACACTTCCAAATTCTGTTTTTGAAGACTTTAAATATGTTTACTCATTTGAAACATTGCATATAAAACAGTAAAACATATAAGCTAAGCAAACAACTAATAAAATTATACATGTACAAAGCAAATCAAAATACCATCTTAACAGACCTAACAGCATCTACTAAATTCACAAAACTAAGCATGTTGAGTGCTGATGACTATATTCGTGTGCACGTGTATATATCTAATCCCATTGAGATTTGCAAATACTGACCAGTACCATACAATTTATCCTATCAGAATTATTGAGAAAACACATGAAGTAGCATCCTAATCAGTATGAATAGGCATAGCACGATTAAGTTCGTACTTATAGAATTAGCAGTATATGACATCATCTATAGAAACTAAAAACATACTGTTCGGCTGACCTGTGCTTACTTATACCCAGCTGGTGAACTGCATCCTTGTGCTTGAACTAAATTTCAGTATAGATTCCTGAATACTAAAAAAAAAAAAAAAAGTCCAGACAGTTAAAAAGAATCACTGAATCACAGAATTATAGAGTATTTCAAGTTGGAAGGGATACATAAGGATCACTGGGTCCAACTCCCTGCTCCTTGCAGGAGTACTTAAAACTAGACCAGTATGTCTAAAAGCATTGTCCAGCTTCTAGAACTCTGATAGGCTTGGTGCCATGACCACTTCACTGGGGAGACTGTTTCAGTGACCAACTACTCTGCCAGTGAAGAACCTTTTCTTAATGTCCAGTCTGAACTTCCTCTGATGCAACTTCATTCCATTTCCTTGTGTCCTACTGCTGGTCACCAGAGAGGGGAGATCACCACCTTCCCTTCCACTGCCCACCTTGAGGAAGTCATCAGTTGAGATGAGGTCACCCCTCAGCCTTCTGTTCTCCAAGCTGAACAAACTAAGTGACCTCAGCCACTACTTTTGCACTTAAGACCTTTCACCATCTTGGTTGCCCAGCTCTGGACACACTCTAATGGTTTGATGTCCTTATACTGAAGCACACGAAACTGCACACAGTACTCAAGGTGGGGACACAGCAGTGCAGTGTAGAGTGGGACAATCACCTCTCTTGACCAGCTCATTATGCTGTGCTTAATGCAACCCATGACCTGGTTTGTCATATGTACTAACAGAGTCCAATTCAGCAGACTTATTTTAGGAAACCATTATAGCATGAATTGAAAGGTATCTTCAGAGAGTCTGTTTCTTAACAAAGATTTTATTTTAAAGCCTAATCATGCAGTTCATGTATAGGTCTTTGTGTTATACAGAAGTCTAGCACTGTTTGTGATGAAACCTTGAGTTTAGCTTCTGTTCAGATACTCAGGAAATATCAGAAATTATTTTTAAGATTGTGTCAAATGATATTACAACAACTTGGGATAGCAGCAGGAAAAGAAATACCAGCAATAAAAGGGAATTTTTACAACTGAAATTAACTTTTCGCTTTACTAGTACTTCAGCTTTGTTCTACTCTTTATGATAATGATCAGAAAATAAGGGGAAATATTATTACAAGATCTGTGATTCTGTAGATTTTCATAGCTTTCATCACACATTCACTGCAGACACCAATTCAGGTATGTGTTCATTTCTCTTAATCTGTACTTTGTATGAGAATTTTTATTATTATTGTTGTTAATAATGCTACTAATAATAATAATTTCAACCATTGAGTCATGCAATTCAATTGTATATAATTCCTGTAGTAAAATAAAAAAAAAAAAAAAGGGAAATTGGAAGAAAAAAGTATCCAAGTGCAAAATTTATCCTTCTTCTGTCTCTTTTTCACTCTTCTTCTACATTAATTGATATTAACCCCTGAGGATGGGGGTTTTAAGATCTGTCACTCCAACATGCTGCTAGATAACTAATTAATACTAATAGTGGAGCTGTGAACTCATCATTGTAAGCTATTAAAACTAAAACATCATGAGCTATCACCACCCGAAAAAGGAATAAAAGACATTTATTACCAATTGGAAAGTCAGAGCTGGTGCTCTCTTTCTGATTCTTAAGGAACAGGGCAGTGTTGGATTTAATTTACCACAAGGAGTAGAATTTGCTCATGTATACTCCTATCTATGACTGGATCTCCTCTTTCAGCAGCCTGGGGTACAATGGAAATGGTAGAATAACTTTTATTTAACAAAAATTATCAGACCATTGAGAATTCTGAGAGCTCAAAAACCAGAAGAAAGTTTGTACTCTTTAGAATGGCAATGACAGAGGGCCCAGATGAAGCACCAGTGAAAACAGCCTAAGGGAGGACCTTTTTTAATGGCATTTTTAGTGGGTTTGGAGTTTGTCATGTAGCAACAAAAGCAGTGAATTAGGTAGGAACTATGCATAGAATCATAGAATGGTCTGGGTTTGTGTAACCTGGCCTAGTGGGAGATGACCCTGTCCACGGCAGGGGGGTTGGAACTAGATGATCTTAATATCCTTTCCAACCCTACCATTCTATGATTCTATATACACAGTTATTACTCCTTTCAGAAGTAGGGAGAATGCAAAAGCTATATATGCCATGAAATCCCTGAAACTTTCACAGTTGTAAATAAACAGCCAGGGAGAGAGATCTGAGCAGCAAAACCCAGGGACCAGGATGTGCTTATGACAGGAAATTTCTACCCTATGAATTTTTTCAGGTAATTAATTCACAGAGCATGATGTCACCAGAAAGCTTGGTATATTCATACTGCTGTATTCTGAGAATTGCTATTTATTCGATAAATGTCCACAAGGCCCACAGAAATCAAACGACATTCATAAATCTAAACAGGAGGTGATAAAACCACAAAGCTTAGCTTTTAATAAGTAGGGATTTCCATCTGGTAGTTCTTCTAGTGACATTACAGGTGCGTGCAGCAGAGGTGTTAATGGATGCACAATTTAACTATTCCAAGGATTTCTTCCCAGAACATACATCTATTGATTCAGAAAAGAGCAAACCACCAGAAACTTGCACCAAATAACTTACCAAAAGGTTAACACTTTGACAGCACTGAAAATGCACTAGCAAAATGAGTAGCAAGAAAATGTGTGGGTAGACCTGGACATTATATTTTGTAAGAGCTGTGGCTTTGCTTAGTGTCATGGTTCAAGACCAGCTGGCAACTTAGAACCACGCAGCCGCTCACTCACTTGACTCCCCTTCCTTCTTCCCCCTGCTCCTGGAGGGATGAGGAGGAGAATCGGAGGAATGTAACTCCCACCGGTTGACATAACAACACTCCAGTAACTAAGGTATAAAACAAACCACTACTGCTACCAACAATAATGATAAGAGGAATAACAAGGGGAGAGGACACAACCGTTCACCACCGTCCGACCAACACCCAGCCCGACCCGAGCAGCGATCTGGGCCTTCCAGGTCACTCCCCACAGTTTATATGCCAGTTTGGGCATGATGTGCTGTGGTATGGAATACC
>NW_009919031.1:0-937 GCF_000696875.1 Nestor notabilis
TTTTATTTTATTTTACTTTATTTTATTTTAATCTTATTTATTAAGCACCACCACCCCCAGCCTTTACCTCTGCCAAGGGGTAAAGCATCCCTGCAGCAGCATCCCAGCCAGCCCCATGTGCCAGCCTCACTGGGCTGTATTGCAGCAAACAGGCAGCCCGCACCCAGCCCTGCCTGTGTGAGGGGGGTGCTGCCCTGTCCTCGCTGCATGTCCCCATCTCACCGAGGGGACCAACCCGCGGAAAGGGTGACAGCGCCATGCTGGGAAGTGCCCGCGCTGCTGAAACCACAGCCCTGAGCAATAGGAAACTACGTGTGCGGGTGGCAGCTTCCTGCGCCTGACACAGCTCCCCTGCACTGACCCTAAATCCTGCACCCACCATGCGGCCCCTGGTCCCATGTGCCTTCCCATAGCAAGGCAGCGCTGCTGCCCACACCCCCTTTCTCCATGGAGCTTTGTGGGTACCTATGGGGTATTTCTGGGGGGGCAGAAGCCAGAGCCTCCCAGCCCACAGCACCTCAAGGGCTGCAGACTGTTGGTGGACTGTGGTTTTTGGGGCTGTCTGAAGTGTGTGCGGGTGTTGAGGGGAGGGGTTGCTGCTTTAGCACATGCTGACTTCCTGCTAGGCTGTATTTTTAGCAAGGCCAACCCCTGATAACCCAGAGATTCAAGTGAAACTGTGAAGTAAGAAAGTGCGCCTTGAAAAGAAAAAAAACCCAAAGAGGAAGGTGTGGGAAGGAGGGGATGGCGCAGGTGAAAGCTGGTACTGGTGATGCACAAACAGAGCTGGGTTTGGAGTATGGGGGCAGATCTTACACCTTTGCCACAGCCCATGAGAGTTGGGGCTTGTTGCTGGCAGGTGGGTGCTTTGTGTTGGCTGAAATGGTGGTGGAGAAGGGAGAAGGGAGGGCTGGGAGGGAAGGAGCTCGGCTCCCGC
>NW_009919031.1:963-2537 GCF_000696875.1 Nestor notabilis
GGCTGTTAACAGCACCCTGCTAACAACCGGCTCTCACCTCGCCCCTGTCACCTCCGCTCCCACCCCAGAGCCTGGGAAAAGCCATCCCTGAGGCCTGCCTGAGCCTTTTGGGGAGGGGAATGAGGAGAGGACCCTCACACCCTGGGATGCAAATGGCCGGTGGATGCCAGTACCCGTGGGAAAAAGAGAGGGATGCGGGCGCAACCCCTCCTCGGTGCACCCCCGAGAGCATCATTAGAGGTGACAACATCCGCGGGGGGAACAAGGGATGTTCAGCACAGCTCATCCATAAAGAGACACCAGAGCCCAGGACCAGGTGACTGTGGTCAGCAAAAAAGCCGCTTTATTGGTGACCGCTCCCACGGGAACCCCGTGGCAGCGATCGGGTTCAAGTCCCTGAGAACACACTGTCCATGCTGGTTCCCCATCCCACATCTCTTGCTTTCAACACATCCTAGTTACAAAAAGCACAGAGTGATGTTCCAGATACTGGAACATATAAATTAAGGTAAGTGAAAGTTACAAAGACATTGCAATTATTTCTTTTTCTTTCTCAAACAGATTATCAAAGGGTGGGGAATTTTCTTTTTCCGATCCACAGAAAATGTATAAAAAGCATTTTAAAATCTACATATTTCTCAATGTGTTGGTTTTTTTGTATTTTTTTCCGCTTTAAAAAAGGCACAGTAAAAAAAATACTGGCTCAATAACATATTTACAACGCACCCATTATGGGCTATTTTCACTCAGCTTCATGTTGGAAACGTTCAGCTCCGGCTCAGCCCGCTTATAACCCGGGGGGCAGGGGGCTGGTGGCAGCAGGCAGGGTAGCCACAGGGGGATGTAGGATCCCTCTCCCTCCCTGCCTAAATCCCTTCCCAACAGGGAGAGAGCAATGGCCAGGCTGGGAAACGCTGCCTGCCCATGGCGAGGCGCATCTCAGGTGCTCCGGTCACCCAGGCCAGCACTGGAGGATGCTTTGGCCCCACGGTGGGGACACACACACCCATAAAGCCCCTGGCCCAACACCAAAGTGCTGCTTTGCAAAGGTGCAGGGCTGCCCGAGGTGGCACTGAAGGGAGATCCCATACAGACAGTGCCCACGTTGCCCCGGTGGCTCCAGAAAAGCCCTTTTCAGCCCAACTGTATTTATAGAAAGTCTTTACATTAGTCTCTATAAGTAGTGCATGGATCAATGCTGCTGGCACCATTGCAGCCAGACCTGAACAAGCTCCAAGAAACAGAGCTAACACCAACATGTGCTGGCAGCCCACCCCACCATCTCCCTAGAGCACCCAACACCTTTGCAGCACCCTGGAGCAGCGTTTGCCATGGCCAGGAGGCTTCCCCTGCCCGCCTGCTGAGCTGGGGAGCAAAACTTACCAATGACCCTTCATCTGAGTCAGGAGCCGGAGCTTCGCTGCTGAGATTTTGGGGATGGGAGAGGGGATGGGGATGGATGAGGGGTTATGGGAACAGGGAGAGGCAAGGAGGGGAGGCACACACCAAAAAACTTAACATTTGAAAGGAAAAACAACGAAAGAAGGAGAAGCAAGCCCGGGGAGGCAGAGCAC
>NW_009919031.1:2644-7752 GCF_000696875.1 Nestor notabilis
GGGCACGGGCAGCCGGGCAGGCAGGGCAGGGGACAAGGGGCCGCACAGCAGCCTTCAGTACACACACACTGTGCAATACCACAGCAACAACGTCTGTCCGTCCGTCCGTCCATCCTCGCACCTCGCGGTGAGGCCGGACTGAAACACCCGCACGCAGGTCCCGCACGCCCGTCGGATACCGGGGAAATTGGGGACGAGGTTGGAGGGGACACGCGCCTCTCCTAGTAAACCATGTTGGCGGGGCACCACGGCGTGTCGGGGTACAGCAGGCAGTGCACGGAGCGGAACCTGCGGAGGACAGGAGCGATGCTGAGCATGGGGAGGTGGTGGCCCCGCGGCCCCCTGGCGTGGCAGGGACAGGGTCCCCTCATCTCACCTGGATGGGTCCTCCTCGACGGAGAAGGCTCCCTTCATATGGATGGAGTTGCGCTTGTTCTCGAACATGCCGTAGCTTAGTGTCACCTGGGGAGGGAAGGACGGGGTGGTCAAGCAGCCGGTGTGGCCATGAGGATCAAGCAGAGGCATGAGGGGAGGCTGTAAATTCACCCCATTTCCCAAAGCCACGCTCAGCATCAGGGGTGGGCTGATGGGATTTCCCCCCTCTGCTGATGTTCTGGTCGCGTGTCAATGGATATCTTAGCTACGATGCCCCATTTTTAGGTGACGACATGAAATACCTGTTTGTGGATCTCTGTCTTGGGCACCTGGTGGAGGTTCTCGAGGTGGGAGTGGAAGAGATTGCTTCGGATGAGCTTCACCCCCAGCACGGACTCAATGATGTAGCCGATGGTGCAGTCATCCGGCAGGCGGATCTTCTCCGCCGTGCTCATAAAGTGGCCCCCGCTGCAGGGAGACAGAAAGGGGCTGCAGAGGAGCAAAGCCCAGGGGCCATGGGTACCCTGCAGGGTCTGGGCTTGGCCAGTGGGTGCTCGGTTCTCATCAAAAAAGGAACCAAAGTCCGTCCCAGCTTGTTTCCAAGCCCCTTGCAGACACCCCCAGCAAAGCAAAGAGAGCAAAGTCGTGGGACACAGGCCAATGTCCATCCCAAAAGATGCTCTGTGCCCCGCTGGGACCATGACGAGTCCCCATGGGAGAGCAACACCAATGATCTTACCTGGCCCATGGGCTCATCTTCAGTGCCAGCCCCCGGCTGATACAAAACCCCGCTCCTCCCGTGGCAAACCAGAAATGCACAGGGTGCTGCAAGAGAGGGCAAGCAACAGCAATGAGACCTCCTCCTGCAAACCCCAGGCCAAACTAAGCTAGCCCCAACCTCTTGCCCCCATCTCACCATCTTGTTCTCACTGATCCTCTCCGTAGCCTGGATGGGCCGGTCCAGGCTGGGCTTCCCGATGTAGATGTCCTGTGTGTGTGGATAACTGGAGAGCAGCTTCACCAGCATCCGCACGTTCACGTAGTTGTCATCGTCCACGTGGCAGAACCACCTGCGGTGGCAGCAATGTCACAGCGGGCTGGGGCAGGTCCCCATGCTGAGATACAACCCCAAAATGGGAACAGGCTCTGCTTGGACCATCCTCCCCCCTGCAGCCCCACTGTCCCCCATGGCAATCCCAGGCACTACTTACTTTCTGCCTGACTCAATGAACTTGTCGTACTCCACAGCCATCTTGCAGGACAGGGCCTGGCGGCTGTGGGCAGCCGAGCAGTTGGTGTTGATGACATTTCCTATGGGAAGAGATGGATCAGGGTCAAAGCCTGGCATCGGGCATCCCGCACCTCCTCGTATGCTCAAAAGGTGATTCTTCACTACACACATCCCAGGCGTGCCAAGGGATGGAAACCCCATGGATGTTCCTGGTGCTCGGTGGCCTCTGTGTCACATCATTCTGGGCAAAGGATGAGTTTTTTGGGAATGGCTTTTGGATCCACATGAGATAATGAAAGCAAGAGCAAGGGATGAGGATGCAGCAGATGCGCTGGGGTTGAGCTATGCGTGATGCTGCATTACCTTGCCCGTCCCAGGGCCAAGTACCAGCCACCCTGGGAGTGAGGAGGTGTCCGTGAGCCTCCAGGACGTGGTAGCTAAAAGCCTGCCCTATTTTGCTCACCCAGCTCTCTCCCAGCCTGAAAAGGAGTCATTTGCATGGGAAGAATAGACTATGATGACCCTGGCCCCAGGGAAGGGCTGCCAGGAAAATGCTCCCATGGAACCCTGGCTGCATTGCCCATCAATCCCAGCACACCCCAGGGACAAACTGGTGCAAAGGCAACCCATCAGGCATAGAACAGGATCGTGCTTCCCAGCAGCATCATGCAAAAGATGGGCTGACTGGGAAGAAAACCTGTCGCCAGATGAAGCTCCTGGGCAGAAGGTGCTTTAGGCATAATCAGTGAAACAAGTTGCCCCGTTCTCAGCCCAGGCTGAGATTCCTGTCTAACCAGTGGCATTTTGATCGTTCTTTTTGGTTCCCCAGGCAGGCTCCATGCCAGCCTTGCTCCCCAGGCCAGGGCTCCTCACGGAACCTAGAAGGACATGCACGCGAAAGAATAAGAGCCACAGACTCACGTGCTTGCTTCTTCAGCTCCTCATCCTCCCCATCCGTGAAGATGAAGGTCTGAAAGAGAAGACAAGGCACCTCTGAGG
Organism: Nestor notabilis; assembly: GCF_000696875.1. Classification (NCBI taxonomy): domain Eukaryota; kingdom Metazoa; phylum Chordata; class Aves; order Psittaciformes; family Psittacidae; genus Nestor; species Nestor notabilis. The sequence goes on from NW_009919031.1 coordinate 5,250, forward strand.
ACCAAGGGGCTGAGGCCACGTGGCTCTGGATGCAACACAGCAGCCCTGTGCAGCCCTGGGGATCAGTCCCTCCGGAATGCTGGTGGTGACTTCTTCCCCTTCATCAAAACCCAAAGCAGCACCGAGAGCTGGACATGCCCACAACACACTTGGCTTCAGACCAAGAAGGGTGCCAAGCTGGCACTCACTGGGGTGCAAACCCCAGCACCCATGCCAAGCATCCCCATCCTCTCGCCTTTCCCACGGGGCAGCAGCAGCAGCAGGCAGGGAGATTTGGGGTGACACAAGGGCCATCCCCAGCCCAAGGTGGGTGCATTGTGAGGAGCATGGGACCGGGAGCTGGTGCAGAGCAGAGACTTCAGACTTTATCCGGCACATGCAGCCAGGGATGCCGGAGCAGCCGCCCCGCAGCATTCCCAACCCAGGCAGGTGTGTTTGCCCATGGACCGGCTGCCAACTGTGTCAACAGCACGTGGCTGTCCCAGGACACTTGCACAACACCCCTGTGGATCCTCTCAGCTCTCTGTCCTGAGCTGGGTGCCTCTCACCAGCCCCAAGGAGGGGATGGTCCCTCACTGCCCACCTCAGCATCATGCTGAGCAGCACCCATCCTCCTCCCCACGTACCCCAGCTGCACTCCTCTATTTACACAGCTAATTCCTGGCATATGCCAACCGGGAAGGAGGACTGGGGGGAGACTGGGGATTTGGGGAAGCAGGAGGAGAGAGCAGGGGGTGGGAAAGGCATCGCCATCAATCAGCGGGCAGCAAACAAAGCTGGAGGAGAGAAACCACAACCAGCTGCCAAGCGCTATTAAAAACCAGACATGCACAAAAGGGCAAAGGAAGAAAGACAAAAGGGTTGGGGAGGGGGGAAGGCAGGAGGCGGCAGAGTGGGGATGATGGAGCCTGAGCTCTGGGGATGATGAATTACAAGTGAGCTGGAAATCGGGTGCAGGCCGGCCCCGGGAAGGCGCTGGCTGGGGTTTTGTGGTGTGTTTGAGGAGGTGGGTACAATAGCAGGGTAACTTTACTCAGTGGAGGAGAGTTAAGCGGGCAGTGGTGGTCATTAGCATACAGCTGCGCTGGTTAACCCGGCGTGTTTGCTCAGGGCCTTAGAGGAGGCTGGTGGGGAGAGCTCAGATCTGCAGGAAGGCTGAATGGGAGGGGAGGAGGATGTGTTCCTGGGGACGGGGCTACAAGTGACCTTTGGGGCTTGGAAAAGAGAAAAGGACAAGAAAAAAAAAGGCTGGAGGAGGTGGGAGGCAAGTTCTCACAAATGCTGTGCAGCCTGGCCTCTGGGGGGGACAGGGTCCCTGAGGGGTCAGGAAGGCATTGAGCAAAGGGCTAGGGGTTGGGGGACCTGCTGATGAGGAGGGGACAGCTTGGGTATAGGGCCGTAGCCCATCAGCACAGGGCCAAGGATGCGCGTGGTCATTGCAGCCCCAGGGACACATCATTGCTGGGGTGACATCAGTGCTGTGCATGGAGGAGGAGGATTTCACCCCAACCAACGCCCCTTGCTGCTGGTCCCCACTTCCCCAGGTGAGGGGACAGGCAGCTGCTGGGGCTATGATCTGAAGTGGGACCAGAGGAGACCATCCAAGGGTGCCCAAAACAACCCCATTACAAGCCCTTTCTCATCCACCCTGACACATGGTGCCCTGGCAGCCCCTAAGCCCCAGCGCTGCCAGAGGGGGACAGTGGATGCGGGGGACATACAGCTTCGGCGCAGGCGAGACAGAAGATGTTTGCTTGATTAGTTCAGAAACACCGTCCAGCAACTGCCTTCAGCTGCTCCAAAAATAACCCTGCAAGTAATCCTCTGGCTCAGATGCTATAAATAGAGCACAGGGACAATTGTTTGTTACTTGCCCACACCGAAGCTCCATCTGAACGAGGCATCTTCCCCCCAGCCTCTCCCCACGTACATCTCCATCACTTTCCTGCTGTGGGTGGACCAGGTGGCACCTTGGGGACCAAGATAGGGGCACAGAGCCCTGCAGGTCACCTCGCAGAGGCCTCACAGGCTCATCTCCCTCCCATCCCTGCCACAGCATTTAAGTAAAACTAAAAGAATTACAGCCTTTATTTTTCAATTCATTTGGTTGCAATTCTTGAGGGGAGGAGATGCACCCTCCCTGCACAGCCCCCTTGCCCAGGGCTGCAGGGGAGAGGAGCAGAGGTGCCAGCCGAGCAGGAGAGGGGATGGGACAGGAGATGAAGGGGACAAGAAAACACTGTGTTCATGTGACAAGGAAACACCATGGATCAACCTTTGGTGTGTGGTGCTGGGTATCAATGCAGTGCCCAGTTTATGGCAGTACAAATGGGATGGGGAGACTGCAGCCAACATCCCTGAGCTGCCAATCTCCATAAAGACAGCAGCAGGGCCAGCACCCCCAGGTAGAAATCACCCAAAGGTCTTATACCCACCTCTCCCCTACTTGACCCCCACGCCAACTGTGGCATCGAGGGGGTGCCAGGACCTCTTGCACCACCAC
>NW_009919031.1:7801-12027 GCF_000696875.1 Nestor notabilis
GCCCCCCCCAGCCCTGCAGGAAACCTCATTGTTCTCAAAACTGCAGCTTCAAGAAACACAGGATGCCAAATCCCTCCCAAACAATAGCTGCCACCGCTCCACACAGCCCCGCACAATACTCAGTCTCCATGTATGGGGACTGAGAGGCACCCGGGGTCCCTATGGCTGGCCCCCCCCCAGCTGTCGGAAAGAGTCCAGGCGCCCGCCGGCAGCCCCTCACCCCCTCCTCAGCCTTGGGGAGGGCCCATTTCTTCTTGTCTTTGTTGCCCTCCCCTTCATTTCTCCTTTCACAGTGACTCATTTCCCCCCTCCACCAACTGAGCTCATGGGTCGCTCATGGCTGGGGGCTGCACAAGGCATCCCACCAACCAGGGCCACCCCAGCATCACCCTGCTCCCCTCTGCACTGCCTGGATGAGTGGTCCAAGATGGGGTGCACGCTCAGTAGACCCCACGCCTCCTTCATATCCTCATCATCCCCAGCAGCACACCCAGTAAAATGGGGAACTATGGCCAGGCAGGCATCCCTGTGACCCTGCGGTGCACAGATCCTGTCCCTGTGCCATGTCTCACTTCCCCATGATGGGAGAGGATGGAGTACCCCAGCACCCACCTACACAGCCTTTTCCCCCACCACCGAGGGGGAAGCGGCCACCTCACTTGGATGCAGGAGACAGCAAAGAGGTGCTGGGGGAAAGAAATCAGCCTTTAGCTGAGCAGCAGACTCCAGGGGAGGCAAAGAGGCTGCAGGAACAGGTCCCTGCCTGGCTTTGTGTTCCCCACAGCAGATGTTTTCCCTCTGGCCTGCGGGGGTTAGGAGGGAAAATCCCCACCCTGCTTCATCCCATTCTGAGCAGTGCAAAGCAGCGTCCCTGCGATGGCAGTGTCCCCACTCCATGGTGGTGCTTTCCCCAGCACTGATGAGGAGGGTCTGCGCTGGCCCATGTATCCCAGAGCTGGGACCTGCAGAGGCAGGAAAGCGGCTTGCAAGGCTGCGGGGCCCTTCCTCCTGCCGCTGCTTTAGGCAAGAGGAAGAATCCTCCACTGTAATTTTAAATGCTATAATTTTTTAATAACCTTCTCGCAAACAATGAGCTCATTGTGCAGTGAGGGTCCCCCACCCTCCCTCCCGCCCCGCGCTGCTCACCGGCTCCAGGGCTTTTATGGACAAGGACAGCAGCATCACTTGGAGCAGGCGATTAAGGGGCCCCTCCACCCCCAAAAACCACACAGGCTGCCCAAGAGGGGACATCAGGGAGGGACCCTCAGCGCTCAGCAGTGCTCAGCAGGCCCTGGCACATAGCCCAAGGGAGCTGGCTGCACCATAGAGCTGGTTTGGGATGAGCAGCCCCCAGGTCCCAGCCCAAGTGGGACACACGCATGCTGGCACACTCCACCGTGGCCACTGCAAGGATGGGGACCCTGGCCAAGGTGCTAGAGGAACTTGGGAGCAGGCACTGGAGCAGCGTGCTCTCTGGAAGGCAGACCCATTCCCTCTGCCCCGAGAGCAGGAATTTTTCAAAGCCTGCAATTACCGTGCCGAGCGGGAGGAAGCGAGCAGAGCCCACGCTGGTGGGATGGGAGCCCAGCCCAGGGCCCTCACGGGCATTGCGGCGTGTGCCGAGCCACCCATCCGCCTTTGGGGTGCCCCAGGGGCAGGGCATGCTTCTTGTGCAACTCTGCCACTGCAGATCTCCCGACTTAGCAAAAAAAAATTGCTCCTGTCCAGGATTTCTGTCTAATGGCCACTTTCCTCCCTCCTCTCTCTTTCCTTTCCAGTGCAAAGCTCCCCCAGACTGCACTCCAGCATCCTTAAGGATACAGCTGGAAACTCTCCCCAAAGCAAGAAGGGGAAAACCCCATAACTCCCCTCCAAACAGCAGCTTGTCCAGCATGGGTTGTGCAAGCTGTGGAGCAGACTTAGAAAGGAATAAGGAACTGCCCTCCCCGTGAAGAGAAAAGCAGGAAGGAGAAGGGGGTGCCCTTTGCAGTGTCTTGGAGGGGACAGAGGGCAGGAAACAGGGACTATTGTGGGCAGAACAAAGAGCAGCCAAGGAAGGACACAATAGCTATTCCTCCTATCTGCCAGGGTCCAGCCTGGAGTTACCTGCTGGATTTAACCCCTTATCACCAGTACCTTCATCCCTCCTGCCCAGAAAGCAGCTTGGGTAATGAAGAGCCAAGAGAAAAGTTGGGTTTTGAGGCAAGAGGAGGATCAGTGAAGGAGAGACCAGGCATCAGGCACAGAATCATAGGATCAACTAGGTCGGACATGGGGGGATTCTCAGCCCTTGGGCAGGAACTTCCCCATGTTGGCCAGGCAGCACATGTGCCCAAGCATCGTTAGTGACACAGGAGTGAGACAGTGACAGGATGAGGAGCCATGGGCCTGACTCAGACCAAGAGAGACGTTAAGCAGAGGCTGCACCTTACTATCACCAAATCACCCTCCTAAGGCAGAAACCATGGGGCCAGGCAACAAGGGGATGCAGGAGCTGCGTTGTCCCCCAGAGCAGGGACGTAAGGGAGAGGAGCCCCATGGCACCAATCCTGCGCACTGCAGGCCAGAAAAAAAACCAACTTGATGCCAAGTTTGGGGAAGTCCAGAGTGCCCCAAAGCTTCCCAGAAACAGCAGCCAGCATGAGAAGACCAAAGCTGATCACTACCAGCAGCATGGAGGCAGAGGGATGAACCCATGTGTCCTCCCAGCCCTCCCTTTGCTCCACAGGAGCTTTCGCCGCCTCCAGCTCTCTCGGCAGCTCCTTGTCCTCAAGTGCTGTACAAGAGCCGTCACTCAGCAGCTTGGCTTGTCAGGCGGGCACCTCGTCGGGCTGCGGCCCCCCTGGCTTCATGGCCCTCATCTCTAGGCAACCTGACCTGGACACGGCCGGCTCCGGCTCCCCCGTTCCCATGGAAAGTGCCACACAAGAGGCTGCGAAGCCTTTTCTCTGCGCCAGGAGAAAAGGGGCTTTGTTAGCTTGCCCAGGGGGACAGCGTGAGAGCCGAGCCTCGGGTCTCTGGGAATCCAAACGGACAAACGGAGCACAGCAACAAAAAAAGCCCTAAAAGAAAGCCGGAGGGAGGGGGGGTGGAAAAAAGAGCAGCCATTCCCAGGATCATCTGTAGGTGCTCAAAGAGCGTTTCCCCCTCAACCACCACTCGCCACCCCCTCGCAGTGACAGCAGAGCATAAAAGAGGTTTCCATTAAATGACTGTACGAGGGAGAGACAGCAGAGCCACTGCCAAGCCCAGGAGACCTGAGCAAAGACAGGGACAAGATTCACATGGGAAAGAGAAAACAACAAGGTAATACTTGGGGTAAGTTGCTTGCAGGAGCCAAGAGCCCACAGGGTCCAGCAGAGCCAGTGAAGGAAGCAGGGGCAGGTTGATATTCCGATCACTGACACCACCCCACCTCCTCCTTCAGCCAGTCTAGATTTCCAAAGGGAAAAAAACCCAACAGTTTGCAAGCAAGAAACACGATTCCAGGCCAGGAGGAAACACGTGAAGACAGTAGGATGGAAAGGTTAGGAGCAGGCATAACTTACTTGGAAAGCTGTCTAAGGACAGAAAAAGTCTTAATAGCAGATGGCAAGGCACGTTTCCTAAGGAAACAGCTTTATGTTTTCCTTTTCAAATTTGCTTCAGTTCTTAAAGGACAGTGTAAGGGACTGCCAGGGCTCCGTGCAGGACATCAGTAAGGTCAGGAACGGGACTAGCTGGAACTACCCTGGTGCGGGTGAGCCAGAGCAGACCTGCAAAAGCACCCAGCACTCCAGTCCTGCCCAGTTCCTGGCAAGGGGACCGGGAGCCTCAGCACGTCCCGGTGCTCTCCCAGCCCTGGGCTGCTTTACTAGGTGTCCTCTGAGCAACCCAGCTGCAGTTACTTCACAGAGCACTGCTAAACCTCACCCTGCAGCCCAGGAGAACATCCACAGGGACCTGGCATTGACTGCAGCACCAGTAATCCTAGTTGCATCCCCGCACCGTATCTCAGTTTCCCCAGGTGGAAGTAACTCAGGGCAAGCTTTGCTTTGGGAGCCGCTCAGCATGAAGGACCCTGGAGCAGAGTTTGGGGGGCTGCTGAGTGAGAGGAGCCCAGGCCAGGCTCTCTCCATCACTTCCCCATGCCAAACTCACCCTGCAACGCTGCATTCGCCCTCCCGAATATACGGCTGGCTCCAGAACAGCCCAAACAGCCTCGAAATACCCTCCTGCTCGACGGT
>NW_009919032.1:0-225 GCF_000696875.1 Nestor notabilis
CCAACCCAAACCATTCCATGACTCTATGATCCCCGTGCCTGGCAGCGGTTTCCAGCACGGACGGCGGCTGCCGAGCAGCTCAGAGGCACCCCCAACCCAACCAACCCCTCTGGTGCCTCACGGATCAGCCACCGCTCCGGGGAATGGCGCCACAGCGGGGGATCCGCACCCGCTCTGGTGCTTTCGGGTGTCCCGTGCCGTGTGTTGTGCCCCATCTTTCAGGAA
>NW_009919032.1:333-534 GCF_000696875.1 Nestor notabilis
TGGCTGCTGGAGTACATACCTCAGTGTTTGGGCAAGGGCGCTTCGCCCTGCTCTTATGGGGGGAGTTGGGGGCTCAAGGGTGTGTTTAGCTTCGTGCTGATGGGCTCTGTCAGTCAGTCACTGTCTGTCAGTCACTGTCAGTCACTGTCAGCCTAAACACCCCCCCAAAATGGCGGCGCGGCCCCTTTAAGACGCCCTCAC
>NW_009919033.1:0-264 GCF_000696875.1 Nestor notabilis
GCAAGATGATTGATGTAGGCTTCAGGGAATAACTTTTTGGTGCACAGTAATTTTTTCTTGTAATTTAATCAGCCGGGAGCTGCCTCCTGAGCCTGTTTTTAATTTAATGGATGTGGATATAACGCTAGAGCGACTGAGTTATTAAATGTTCAGAACTATGCAAACCAGCTCCACTGCCTGTGCTCTGTGTGCCGCGGCCGCAGGTAGCCCATGGGATGCCCAGATCTGCCCTGCAGCCGCAGGAGAGTCCTGGGGCACTGCCTG
>NW_009919033.1:304-639 GCF_000696875.1 Nestor notabilis
CTGCCCCACAGTGCTGCTGCAGGAGCCTGCGGTGCTGTGTCTCCCTGCAGCCCCCGAGCCCGGGCTGCAGACGGGGGTCGCTGCTTGGGGACCTGGTCGGATCAGCCCCTGCCCTGAGCGATGCAAAGCAGCTGCTTGTCTGAAACCCACAGAGAGGAGCTAGTTCAAGGAGTGGTTGCAGTGGCTGGAGGCTTGGGAAGAGCCTGAGGAGCCCGAGCACCTTTCCCACAGCACTCGGGCTCAGTCCTCCGCTGCAGCCCAGGCACTGGCTGAGCCTCCACACTGCAGCTGCTGTATCCAGCACCATGCTGCAGCTGGGGCACATGGCCCGGCCT